>NC_051154.1:59371773-59620835 GCF_013339745.2 Dermacentor silvarum | reverse complement strand
CACAAACACACGCGCGTTTTTGCATTTCGCCTCCATCGAAATGCAAGAACGCCCGTGTGCTTGCGTTGTAGTGCACGTTAAAGAACTCCAGGTGGTCAAAATTAATCCGTAGCCCTCCACTACGGCGTGCCTCATAATCAGAACTGGTTTTGGCACGTTAAACCCCAGAAAGAAGAAAGAAGAAGAGTGAGTGACAACTTTATTTTAAATCCGGCGATTGGGAGGCCCGGGCCTGGGGCCGCCTAGATGGCCACTGGGAGCTGTTGCTCCCGCACGGCATCCATGGCTCGCTGGACGGTCCAAAGTTGGTCTAGGAGTTCTGAGCTGAGCAGCGTGGCCGACCACCGCGCCCGTAGATTTTCCGGGGAGACTGCCATTTTTTCTTGATATATTTTGCGTCCCCACAACATGTGTTGAAGGGTGGCTCTAGCAGACTTGCATAGCTTGCATATATCGCTGGCGTATATCTAGGGGTAGAAAGTCTTTAACTGCACGGGATTCACATAGGTTTCTGTTTGTAATCGCCTCCAAGCAACGGACTCAGTTCTGTTCAGTTTAGTGTGAGGCGGTGGTAATATTCGCCTCTGATTTTGATAGAATTTTGTAATATCGCTAAATCTTGTTAATCTGTCCTTTTCTCTCCAGATCTCCTCCTCCGCGTTCCCCTGACCAATTGAAGTCACTCCTTGCTCAGCTCGGTGAGTAAGACCTCGAGCTTCGCGGTGTGGTACCTCGTTGTGGTTGATTGCGTGAATGCCTGGAGTCGTATGCGCTGGGAACCAGAACAATTGCCTGCCGTTCTTCTCTGCGTTAGAGAATTTTGCTTTGTTGACTATGATGATGTGCCACGCCTCAGGAGAGATCCTACCCTTAGCATAGTTTCTAATGGCCGCCTGAGAATCGCTAATTATGTATTGAGCATTTGTGGAGACCAATGCTAGTGCAATGGCTACCTCCTCTGCTGTCTGGGAATGTAGAAGAACGCCAAGAATTAAAGAAAATAAATTGTGGGGTTTTATGGTCTAGCGTACCAAGAGAGAGAGACAAAAGGGAACGAAAGACAGGGAGGTTAGCCAGTCTAAGTACTTTGGTTACTCAATGGGCTATATGAGGCACGGCTATGTGAACGACCGACTCCGTATTAACTTTTTACCACCTGTGGTTCTATAACGCGCACCCAAAGTAAGGTATCGCGAGCGTTTTCGTATTGCGTCCAGATAAAAATCTAGCCTCCGCGGACGGTAATCGTACCCACGACCTCGTGCTCAGCAGCACGACGACTGACCCACCAGCGCAGGTCCACGTGAAAGGCATACATCAACCATTTCTGTTAGCTCAGCAGAGGCTGAACGCCCCATTTCAATTAACTTTTCTTGAGAAAACTTTGCCATCTCGTATGGGCGATGTGTGCGTTACCGTACTTGTTATGTATAACTGTGTTATGAAACGTGCGTTTTTGAATTATTACCTGGTGAAACTGCACGTGTTGAGTAGGTGCACCTTCTGTGCATGCTCTATCTGTATTTCTATTCATTTTTTGTGTTTTACCCTGACAGCGTGATACCAAAAGAAAGAAATAGCGAGAGTTGACCGATACGCCAACATCTAAACATGAAATAATAAATAATTGAAAAAAAGAAAGATACAAGTTGGCCAGTATCAGTTATTAAGCCTTCCATGCATAGAAGGGACGCGTTCAAGGGAATTCATACGAAAATGTAACTAGCTGCGCGCTGATATATGTATTTGTTAATTTTCTCGCAGAGAGTAGTAGAGATCGGTCGCTCAGGAGAGAGCCGGATCTTGTGAGCCGCTCTTTTTAAAGAGCGAGTGAGCCGTGGTTCAGTAAAAGTGAGCGGCGGTTCTTTTGGAGTAAGGGAGCCGGTTCTCTCTCGTTCAGTGAGCCGTGCCGAACCGTTCTGTCATAGCCGGGTCTTCTGCTGGGTGCGACGTCCGCACCATCTATTAGCGGTGCGAGAAAGCAAGTGCCCTCCCGCCCTTCCTCGCAAGATCCGCCTCCACCACCTCGCCTTCGCCTGTCTTTTGAGTAGAGTGTACTAGAATACTCTACTTTTGAGCCGCTCTTTTTGAAGAACGAGTGAGCCGAGTGAGCCGTGGTTCAGTAAGTGAGCGGCGGTTCTTTCAGAGAGAGGAAGCCGGTTCTCTCTCGTTCAGTGAGCCGTGCCGAACCGTTCCGTCAGAGCCGGGTCTTCTGCTGAGTTTCGAGGTTTCGTTTTCTGACCGACGAGTGGTGGCCGGCGTGGGCAGACTCGCGCTACTTCTACTCGCTCGCTGTGTGCGGTGTGCGGCAGTCCCTTTTGTTTTGTGTGCGTCCTATAGTGTGGCATCCGATGCCACCGAAGGGAGAAATAAAGAATTCTTAATTGGCAATTAAAGGATGGCACCGTTCGTTGCCTGCTGCTGTTCGAACGATGTCTCACGACTCTCGCCGATCGCGCATCGTGCGCTGGTGCAAAACACTTCGACGACGGGCTTCCATATCATTAAAGACAACAGGTGAACGTACAGTTTACGTCCTGGTCTTCATTTGTGCTAATTAGTGTAGTCATTAAAATGTCGCCCATGGCATCCACTTCGGTGCATTTTCTGAGCGTGTATCATTAGCACATCAATAACACGAGGCCAGTGATCTGTTGTGTTGTAATAGAACTTGAGCTGAATAGAATGTTTGCTCACGTGAAAAAAAAAAAAACAGGAAAAAACGGGGAAAAATGAACGAAAGGTACGCGCGGCAGTTGTGTGGATCTTTCGTATGATTTTTGTATTATACTTCAAGAAATGATTTCGACATTCTTTTGTATGGTGTCACAGCTCGACCATCTTATAGTGAGCGTGCGTATGTGAATAAGTGAATAAAGTTGAAAGATAATTTACGATAATTTTTGTTCTTATTTTGACCAAAGTTGATTTTAAAGTACCACACAAAAAGAAAAGCTCCTGTACTGAAGTTATATATATATATATATATATATATATATATATATATATATATATATATATATATATATATTTTTTTTTTCAGAAAAAAGTACGTCGCATTCTGCGTGTTACAGTATCCATAAGCATTTTATTCCCAATATCAGAAAACAAACTTTCATTACAACTAAAAATTCATGCTTTTAAATTATGTAAAAATATTTTCCTAACATAGTGAAAATACCAATAAGATGGTTATTCAATTATGCATATATCATTTTTTCAAAGCCAAATAACTATAAAATATGCATAATACAGGTTACAGATTTAAGTGAACCGGTGAGCCGTTCAAATGAACCGGTTCATTTCAGTGAACTCAGCCGTTCCGAGCTGCTCACTGAAGTGAGGCAAAATTTGCCCATCTCTAGAGAGTAGAGTTTTACATTATCTGCCTGTGGAACGCCTATGCACAGCAATTGTTTAAGAACAGCGTATAATTTTTATGCGGGGTGGTTTCAATTCTGATGTAAATTATCAATAACTACAAGAAAGCAGAGTTATTATTTGCTCGTAAACTTGTCATGCGTCAGATTCTCGAGGTCGGACAAACGGGACCGCCTGCGGAATTTCGTGAGCGACGCCGCGGCAGAAACAAAGCAGGCATATATATTCAGTTCCTACAATGAAAGCACTTTCTATTACAAGGAGACATATATCAGATGATGAACAGACAGATAACGTGGTCGTTGTCAGGCGAGGAGTCAAATGAGACAAGAGCGTTTTGTTTTCTCTGCAGTGAAAAGTTCGTGCACTGCATTTTTTCGCTCAAGACATTCTTTTGCTTTGATTCTTTCACCTCGCCCGTTCTTGGCGACCTGCACGTCGACCGTGTCTCGTTGCTTTCCTGCCGTCAGCGACGCACAAGGGCGGGCACGGCGAATGTTGCACTGTATAGCCGGCGCCTCTGTGTGCGATGTGCAAGCGCTGTGCCAGACGCAGCCTGCTCTTCTTGGCATGTGCACCGGAGGTTCGCATTCAAACGCTGTCCCAAAATAAAGCGACAGCGGTCGGCGGCGCTACAGAAAGCTCCTTACGCGTCACGCGAACTTGACGTGAACATTGTGCCACAGGCTGCAAGGACTGCAATTAAAGGAAGCGGAAGACCGCTGAAGGGAGGGGAAGAAGGGGGCGCGATAACGGGTCTGGCTGTCTAGCGAGTAGCTTTGTGTTTTCCGCCCAAGCGGCCGGCGCCTATTGCTATCAGCGACGCGCTCAACATCCAACGGGCTGAGCACTGCAGCTGAGTTGTCGCTTTGGCGCTTGTTCACGACATGGAAGACGACGCGGCGCTTACACGGTAAACCGCGAAAAGAAAGAAAGAAAGACAAATTTTGCTCTGTTTAATAAGCCACCAATCGTATATACATCACCTGTGCATGCAGGTACTAGGAGCTTGAAACCTCTATAGGGTGCGCCAATAATTCTTCAATCAGAGACTTCCAACAGACTTAAAAAGGTAATTGTAAGTTACATATTGAGTAGAAGCAATGAAAGTTACTTCAAAGTGTCCGTTACTTTAGTACGAATGCTTCTTGTAAATGCATCATCAAACCAGTTTGCATTCACCATTTATTTGCTTTTTTCCATTGAACGCTGGCATAACGCTTGCGTGCTGATGTCTCGGGGCTCCAGAAAAAAACTAGATGTGATTTAAGTATATGTGGAATCATCCACTACCAAGTCCTTCAATGTTCACTGTATATCTTTGAGGATAAATAAGTTAATAACAACACTGTGAAGACCGAACTCTTGGCCCTAGAATCCACCGAAGCACTGCTTTGGCAGAAAAGAAAAAAGAGCATGTCGCACAGCGCGACATGCAGTTTCTTATGGTCGATGGTTCTCGTTGATCATGCGTTTCATGCTACCTGAACGCCCTCATTGCATGGTTACCCATTTCTTTCAAGTATAATTTGCGGACAAACGGAATTTAGAAAACAGTAAGACAAAGCGAAATTCACAAAACCTACCGACTAACAATGTTTGGCGCAAGTACATTACAAAAAAAATCGCACTTAGACAAATCGTGCTTCGGTGGATCACCAAAGATTCAGATGTTCGCCGCTGTGAAAATGACTGCTATGATTGTCAAGTGCTACACAAATAATAATTCTGCATATGTGAACTTCCGTCCTTGCGCCAACGTAACCTTAAGTCGATTCACAAAACCGAAACGGCTATCGCAGCTGCCTAAGCAAGACGAAAATTGATTTATATCCGCTTTTCACAGTGTAGGGAAGCAAACGAGACGCTCTGGTTAAACTCCCTGCCTTTATGATCTTCTGTTTCTATCTCTCTTTCTTCATCGGGGGTGGCTATATTACGAACAAGATAACACTGGTAAAGCCTCCGCCGGTATGCGATGGTCGGACATTCCTATTCACTGGAATTCATTTATAATAATTAGGATGGCCGGCCTTTCGATGGGCCTATTCTCACATCGCTGATGATTTGCCAGGAGACCACGAATGATATGCGAAGATGACGGGTATGTTCTTTTTGCCGATGCACTCTGATAGCCCTTTTTATAGAGTGGTGCGCAGTTGTACGCACAATCGACCCCGGCGCGCTCTGTTGTGGAAGACAACTTCACAGTTCTGCTGTGGTGGCAATTTTCTTACAATTCCCAGAAATTCAGCGCACACTTATTTTGAGAACACTGAAGGAAGAGAAGGTACTGCTGATGCGTCTTCCTTCCGTGTGGTCAAAATAAGTGTCCGCTGAAATTCCCAACTAGCTCAGGTGAGAACCATCGCTTTCTTCAATTTCAGCTGAGGCTTAATGTCCAGCAAGTTGTGTTAATCTAAACTTTTAATAGCCGCAGTGTTCTTTTACTTACCTCGAGGACGCTGTGTGGGGTTGTAGATGCTAGAAGGCAGCACCTATCGGGCCGGTTTTTGTCACTTCATTCTAATGAAGTACAAAGGTCCAAGTGATCACAGTACATGTTCTGGAAGGTTACACCTCGAAGGGGTCTAGGCTACAATACAGAGAGCGTGACATGCAGAAGACCAATCGTTCGTGGGTCCACCCTGTTACCGAATGGGCTGTTCGGCGTAAGTATAAGGACAAACAAACCGAGGACACCTAAGAACTGCTTATGAGTTGTGAATGCGAAAGCATTAATGTCCAATTGAACGCTGCATAGCGATCCTTCGGGTTTTGCGCTGTGAGTAATGTAGCATAGCGGCACATGCTGCCCGAGCCAGCAAGCATAAGCAGACGGCGGAATCAGCAGACTGCGGCACCAACGCCGCATGCCACCGTTGTCCTGCTCGACAAGAAACCGAGGAAACAGCAGCGGCCACCAAGGGCGGCAGGCGCACGCAGCAGATAAGCCCAGTGGGGGTGAGAGAGAGAGAGAGAGATACGGACAGCGCGCTGGCTTTCGAGGGCGAAGGTGACGTGGCGTCTCGGCGATGCCCTCTCCCCTCACGCAACCCTGGCGCGCTATCGTTGCAGCAGGTGTTTTTGGCGCTGAGCCGTGCTCCCTCAAGGGTTGCAGAAGATAGCGCCAACCTTTCCTTTCCCAAATGAACCACTTAGTAGCAGGTGTTTCCTTTCGCCCGCACTGCTCCGTCGAGGCACGCTCATGACGTGGCGGCGCAGCCAATGGGACTTTAGGTGCCGTTTCGCGGCTACAGACAACAGACGCCGACCTTTTCACTCAATGCACCATTTGACGCTTTCGCATCAAAAGATTATCGGTCTACATTCGAGTAAATACGGTAAGAAAACATTCTCTGGCCTACATCCATTTCATTCAAATGTGCCTGAGGACAGTATTTCCGTCGTTATTTGGATACACCTTTGTGAATATGGACTCGGTTCTGTAAAGTAACAATTTCCACCTTTGCACCCAGTATCAAGTTGCTGCCAATGGAAATGCGGTGACCGTCCGCTCACCGGGAATCGAACCCAGGTCCCGGGGTGCGAGACGAGCACGCTTCTCCGACGCCATGGCGACTCCACGGTTCTGGTTGACTAAAGGTGTGCCTAGTGCGTGCGTCATTGCACACGTCACGTCGCAGCCATGAGTGTATAAAATAAAAAGCATTAATACCTAATTGAACGTCGCTGAGCGGTCCTTCGAGTTATGAACTCCTCGCGGGCAAGCGAGCGCGTTGAGACGCTTGGCGCGTTTTCATTTGGCCTTACCGAGGTGCACTTGGAACACAGGCGAGAGCTTGTGCGGACAAAGAACGCGCGGAAAGAAATTTCACCAAAGCGAATAATGTAATGCTTTCGCATTCCCGCACGTAAGCAGCCATAAATGTCTCCGCGTAACTTTTTTCTTTCCTGCCTTTGTTTCTTCGTTCCTTTCTTTTTCCTTTTTTTTTGGGGGGGGGGGGCATTCCTTAGTCATTGGAATTTATTTTTAATGATTAGGATGGCCGGCCTTTCGGTGGGCCTATTCTCACAGGGTCTCATCATTTCATAAACAACAACAAACAAAATAACAGCGGCGAGGCAGTGGGCGAGCCAATGGGTAAGAGCAATAAGAATGAAAAATGAAAACTCGTCATTAAGCACAGCCCCCAATTCTTTGTACACAACCGAAAAAGATACATGAATTACAATGTCTTTTTATCTAACACACGAGGCGCTGCAGTCGCCCGAAACATTCTTCAGAAATCCGCACTTCTTTCCTCTCTCTCGTTATAAATGAATGGGCTTTCTCGCGCGACGCATTTAGCTGCATCTGTAGGTGCTAATTTTAGACAGCAGTGAGTGATTTGTCCTAAGGACAATTAGACAAAGAAAGAAAGCTTGGCAACTGCAGCCTTGACAATGTTGCCGCAACACCACTGCGCGCTCTTTCTTTCATTCCTCGTTGGTTAGTGGCCTTTCGGAAAGCCTGAATCGCGTCAAGGGCGACTCCTAGTTATAAACTACAACGCAGACTACATAAATTAACTGTGGTGCCCACTCACTTGTCACTGGTGGAAACGTGCATCCGCTCGCTTTGCCCGTTTTGCTCATGGGAACGTTTTACGAGGCTCCCAGGGATATATACGGTTCACAGGCATATATACGGTGCGCAGGCCTCCGTCATACTTATCCCGAACACGCCTTAAAAGCGCCTTTTTGCTTCTCTTACATATGATGCTGGAGAATTCTGGCTAAGTGCTACCGAACAGTTCAACCGCAACTGTTGTCTGTCTCACCGCACGACATCGACAGCGACAGAACTTGCCGCCCTTCGTGTTGCAGTGCGCCTCATTGATGGCGAACAACCACGTAAATGGTCCGTTTTCTTTGACTCGAAGGCGGCACTGCAGAGTTGATTGCACTGCATGGGAGGCCACGTGAACAACCGATATATGATATTGCAGAAGCGATACACCATTTAGCCGAGCAGGGGCAACGTGCCATTTTTCACTGGTTACGGGGTCATTGTGGCATAAGCCCAGTATTTATCAATCCCACTTTCAAGAACGGATGTTGCAAGAAAACTTCGCATATTTACACGCCAATGCATACTATCTGATTGAAACGGGCTCAACTTCAAAAGTACACGACTACATTCGCTGGACCCTTAATTAAGTCTTCAGATACAATCAGAACTGCCCCGAAGAGACGCGAACTTCTTACGCAGACAATGGTTGGGCGTGGAGTTTCACCAATGCTTGCTCCTTCAGCATAGAAATGGCCGACACTACAGCCATTCCTTTAACATTGCAGTCAAAAAGAAACGATCAGCCATATTCTGTGCCAGTGTCCACAGTATTGCGCACAGAGACGCTCACTTACTGCCGTGTTTAGCAATTTCGACAAATGACCTCTGCCGGAAAAGACAATCCTCCAACGTAGACATGACTACATATCTCATAAGAACGCTGTTGAAGAATTGCTGTACTTTTTGCGATCTACAGAACTCTGTGAACGCCTTTAGTACGTTTTTTTTCTGTCGTTCTCTCTCATCCTTGTCCCTTCCTTCTAACTCCCTCTTTCTCCAACCCACGTGCAGGGTAGCAAACCGGAGATTTGCTTCTGGTTAGCCTCCCTGCCTATCCTCTCTCTTTCTCTCTGGATCCTTGGTTGGGGGGCCTTGAACGTGCTAGCCTTGAATGAGCGGACACTCCAGGCGCATTTTTGCCGTCGGCGTCGACGTGAGGTTCCATATAAAGTCCAAGCGGGATAAGGTCGTTCCGTGCGCCGTTTGCTGTGGGTGTGAAGTAAAACGTGCGAGGTTGAGCCGAGAAAGATGGTGGCTTGATACGCGTCGTTGCCGCGCGACTGGTCGCTCGAGGCACTTTGGTGTATTCGCGGGCTTATTTCACGTTCGGAAAAACACTTTTATGTAGCACGTATGGAGCAACAGAAAGCTGTAACGGGAGTTTTTCATGTTGCCCTACAATTTTGTAATTGACACTTGTATCTAATTATAATATTTGAGAAGTTGATTATTTAATTAGGACTAATTATGTAATTACGCGGAATGCAAAAAATAATCTGAGTATCTCCAAGCGACGGCAAACACCATTACCTTGGTTCTGTCCAGCTACGTGACTTTTGCGTATTTTTAAATCTTGGTGCGTGATAGTTGGGACATCCTTTATACAGCAGGTTTTCATACAGAGATGTTAAGCGCAATGCGACAGAAAATAAGAACACTTGTTGTAAGCGTCAGTCAAAATTTACTTGAACAGTTGAACTATTAACTTATTGAGGTCAACAAGACCTGTTGCGAAAACTCACGATGCTTACCGACTCGGAATGACCGGGTTGACTATTCATTGTTGTGCCATGAGGTAGAACGATATTGACAAATACTGAATTATATACAGCTGACTATAGTCTCTTTCTCATTTGCACTTTACTTGAACTCCGTGTTCAAGTAAATGAAACATCAAGGAATAAAACATCAAATAAATAAAAAAGCTTTTATTTATTAGCGAAGCTTTGTGTCAGTGTTAAAACAACCCTGAAATTTATTTCCTAACCCTTATCTTTTTATAGCAAGAAATTTTTAACTTCATGCATTATATACGAATCGCACCAACCTGACCAATTTTTTCCCACTTTTTTGTTTGTCCGTGCGTGTGTGTGTGTAATGCGTGCGTACCCGTGTCTGCATCGTATTGCGGGCCACTGTTTCCCATGGCCCCACATGCATACACTCCTCCTATATACTTAATTGCTTTTTCCGTCTATATCTGTCAAGAATGTGATGGTTTTTACCGTCAAGATCCGGATGTCAAGAAAATGATGTTACGCTAAGGTGAGTTTCTTGAATGAACGGCTTTTCCATGCTTCAGCCTTTGCCTTCAGTGCGAGGCAGAAAAAAGCGCTGTCCGGTTATATTGATCGGCATTCACAGAGTAAGAGCTTACTTCTAGCTTAACTTAGGCCTGCAGACATCGCCCTGAAGACGGCATCATCAAATCCTCTGCATGCGATTCCCGAGCGTAATAATGCGGCGCATTTAACTACGCGCTCAAATATATTATCGGGACGTGCACCAAGCCATGCTTCTTAGTTTACTCGGCGCAACCCCAGTGCCGCAGAACCGACAAAGTGGGGCGTTTTCTTCCCCAAATTGTCGGTATTGCGCAGCAGACGCTTTCTTGAGGTCTTCGTGATGAACTGTTACGCGACTAAAAAAACAGACGCAAGGGGAACGACAAGGGCGGGAGCGCAGGCATTCCACTGGACGCATTCCAAGCCGCCGGAGGGCTGTCTGCTGCCAGAAAAAGCGCACAAAAAGAACACCCGTCGTCGACCGTAGTAAAATGTCGCCTTCGCGGTTGTGTAACGGCGCGTCACACCGCGTCTGGTGATTTCTGAGCGCCGTAATGCAGGCGAGAAAACAAACTTCTCTCTTCGAACCCAATTTATTGATCTAACAGTTGTCAGCTATGGATGAAGCAGCCGACAGACGCACGGCGCAAAACAACGAGCAAAGTCGTAGAAAGAAATATTTCCGAAACCTCAAATGCCCTTTAGGGTTTGGAATGAGGGATAAAGGCACATACACGCGAAATACATGTGCGATACATATGTACTATGGAAAAAAAAAATCACACTCAGGATCGGCCGAAGAACTTAGGATTAACAGAAACAAGAGGTCAGCGAAATTGAATAATGATTATCAAAGTGAGACGACAACATCGAAGTATACGCGTTGCAATATTAGACAGAGCAAAAAAAAATATGAATGAAAGAAAGAAAAAAGAATACGTAAAAGTGTACACAAGCGGCGAGCAAAAGTGCAGGTGCAGTGAAGGAAGAAGACATTTTCTTGCAACATATCTTGCAGCTGTTAAATAAACATTGAAAAGAAAAGTGATAAGGCTGCAGTTTTGAAATGTTCCGTGTTAGATTTTATGCAAGGACACCTCGGAAAAATCGTTCGTCTGTAGCTGTTCGAAAAAGGAGGACGGACGACGTCGCACACATGCAGGGTACACAGTCTTGTGGTGACTGATACGCTCAGTTGTCTGGTGTTTTGAATGGATGACGCTCTCGTTTAGGATATGATCGATAATATATATATATATATATATATATATATATATATGATGTATGTAGGATATTCAGGTATAGCTTTGTTCTAAGATTGGAAATAGCCGTAGTGAATTCACTTTCTGTAAGAACCAAAATATCTTAGCGTACTGAAGCCCGTCAACTGCTAGCAACATGTAAACTAAACAAGGCTACACGGTTAGATGCACAGCGAAGTTCAATGTACATTTAAAACCTTAGCAAAAACTACGACATGCCACCCATCTACTATAATACAGTTGAGGAGAGGATGCGAGAGCGAAGGTATAGTTCGAATCAAAACGAGTGATATTGCATTTTTTGTGCCTGCTTCTCTGTGTACTTAGCTCAATTCAAGTGCGATTTGTATTTCATGTAAAACTTTAGCTTTCCCTTAAATACTGCGCGCGAATTATGACATGTGTACAGTGATTATGCACGATTAGACTAAACAAATAAAAAATAATAATTTCTGATTGCACGCCTCTTTCGCCATTAGCCCTCCGCTATTGGTTAAAAGTTTTCGGGCGACGCCTGCGTCACCTTTCTGTCATGAGACGGCACAAAACCATGAAAACTCACCACGTCAAAGTGACGTGTACTCATTAAGGGTGCATTAAGGGTGCATTAACTCTGCACGCAGTATTACCCCTACATTTCATGCGCATTAAAAATGCACTGTTCGTGCATCGTAATAAGCCCTTAGCAAGCTCAGGAGGAGGAGGAGTGTTTCTAGCTGCAGGTGGACCGAGCCTTGTCAATTCTGCCAACAATTTCTACGGTGGAGTGACACTAATCAAGTGCGGTAGAGCTTGAAGCCCTTCAGAACAAATACAGGGAAGACTATGAACGACGAGAACGTATTACAACTGGGACGCTGTACGCTGCGCTCCATCCATCTCACTTCGTCCTGCTAGCCCGCCGATACATCTCACCATTCACACTCTAGTTCCGTATCGCGGAGGAGTTTGAGGAAGAGACGGAACACCTTCTTCATAAATATCCATTGTCCTCGCTGGTACAAAATGTCACTGGCGCTTGTGTGCGCGGAGCCATACTACGCTCGAGTCCATCTATTAACACTTTGCGTTCTGTATAAAATTCGGGACTGTCTTACAAGTCATGGCCCATGGCACTCAAAGACACACGACGATGACGCGCTATGTCCTGTCTTGCACCGCAACGCTGAAACTTGCAATAACTTGTGGGGATGCAACCATGACATTTTATTTCATTCAGTGTTTGTCAGTGTTTTTTGCGCTTCTAGTTTTGTTGGCCCTGCGAAGAGGAGCAGCCGGTGCCACTAAAGGAGTAAACCTCTTCTTTAAGTTCATATCAAATAAAAGAATTGGAGTACAAGACATTCTATTCTGTGTAGTTGTAAGTCACACAAGGTTGGGGCGGGGAAGACCACAACGAAAGAAAGTGGCCCAAGGCAACCTGTTTCAAATCGCTCTCCTTGTGTCCTAAGAAGCCTTCTTCGTTGACCTGAATACCAGCAGTTTGCGCGCATAACTGCCAGCCACCTCATTGTCTGCTACGTCGACGTGTAAGGGTAACCACAAGAAAACGATGGTAAAACCCATGACGCGTAATTTTTTAACAGCACATAACGTACACTGCATGCACTTGTCTAAAGGTAAACCGCACTGTAATAACTGCAAGGCCACCTTGCTGTCTGAAAATAGAAAGGTTGCGACTTGTATTTTCAGCAAGGCTGCTTGAATGAATTGACCGCGTAGTGTCCTCCATGGCCCTTTCACATGCCATGGAGGACACGACGCGGTAAATTCTGGCACAATAACTTTTCTTGGACGAGTTAGTGCTTGCTAAACAACATGATATTGTAGCGCAAAAATACCGGAAAGGAAAGATTAACAGCGACAGATAGAGCTTTTCTTTCTTTCCCCTCTGTCTGTCGTCATTAATGTTTCATTTCCGGTATTTTTGCGCTACAGTATCAAGTTGTCCAGCAATTCTGGCAGACCATGACACCATTAGAACCCGAATGACATAAGCCGCTGCATGATAAAATAAAGTTCCATTCCCTCTGTCAATAGAACCGTCGATGCAGTCATGTACATTCATTCAATGTGTTCCAGAACCAAAGAACTTGCCTCTGCCGCAGGCATAAGGCGCGTGGGGAGAAAGTTAGGAATATTTAACCTACATTTCACACTCTTGTGCGACCATGGTTACTCGAGGTGTACTACTTTTCTACGAAATTGCACGCCAAGTACGCGAAGTGTTTTGATGGCCACAAGAGTAGTGTGCCTGCGAAGTCTATGGAGAAATGCTCTGCCTAAATCAGTCTCACTGAGGCGGCACAGCATAGTCTTCCAGTGGATTCCTGCTCACTGTGGCATCGTCGGCAACGACATTGCTGACAGGGCTGCCCGGTCTGCCCACCAAGACACCCAGACGCGTCCCATACCTTTGGCGAGGACGGACACTGCCAGGGAACTTCGTCTGCTTGCACGCAAAAAGTCACAAGCTTTCTGGAGTTCAAGTGCCTTCAATTGCCGATTGTATAAGTTGGACCCCTTGCTACGGCTACAACTGCCATCTAGCCTTTCCCGCGGCGAAACAACCTTGCTGTGCCGCTTGTGGCTGGGAGTGGCGTTCACGAACGCTTACTTATATCATATGGGAATGGTCGAGAGCCCGATGTCCGACTCCTGTAGGTGCGCGGAAACCATCGAGCACCTATTGTGTACCTGTCCTGGCTACGACGTACAACGCCTCTCTCTCAGGACAACTTTAAACCAACTGGACTCAAGACCGTTCTCTGAGTCAAAGATACCCGGACCGTGGCTACACCCGCCACTGGCACAAAAAGCGATTCGTGCATTAGTACAGTATTTGAAATGCACCGGTTTAAGAGACCGCTTATAGTGTCCCTGTACATCGTCCCACGTGTACTCAGTACTCACTCTCTCCCTCTTCTCCTATTTCTATTCCCCCTTTCCCTTACCCTTAGTGTAGGCTAGCAAACCGGACGCTCGTCTGGTTGACCTCCCTGCCTTTCCTCTCCTTGCTCTCTCTCTCTCTCTTGTCGGTCCTGGGGCTTCCTTTCAAATCAGACCTGACATAAATAATGACTTCTTTTGATTCTTTCATTTTTTGCGCTCCCTGTGTCTGTCAATATAACAAAGCCACTGGTGCTGGTCGTGCCACACTACTGAAGATAATGAACTCTCGCACTACTGGCACCAATCACTTTCAGATTCAACTGCCAGGAGAGACGGGCCCAGCGTTACGTCAGGACTGAGGCGGTAGGTCACGGTTGTACCTTCATGCCACGGGGCCCCGGTCAAAGCGGAGCAGTACGAGTTCATTCGTCTTGCACCTGCGCGATCGAAGACCAACGTCGCGATGCGTACAAGGGTACAGGCAGCCGTCCCGTTGGGATTTGCAAAACCTCGGCAACCACACAATCTTCAAGATCAATGTAAGATTTTATTCTTAGGCGATGAAGAATTTTCATGCTTGGTAGATGGTAGCAGCTCGGACAAGAAAGCTAAAGTACGAGAAAATCTTGACTTAACACATTTGTGCACGTATCTTAACTTTCTGTGCGACCTCTGCTGTGAATTACGCATGTCGTGTATAATATAATTTGTGTATCTCTTCCCAAAACGACGCTCGATCGGAATAAAAAAAAAGAGGAAAGAACGAAATAAATCAGCTGTGCAATTGCCCCAGTAGAGCTATGCACAAGCATGAGTGACGGCTCCGATAAGTAGGAACTACCGAAAGTTGATCATCCCCCCCCCCCCCCCCAACCTCTTGCCATGGCAAAGTATGTATGAGCGCAGAGATGCTGAGGACTAGAACTTTCGTAAGGTTCACCGGACAAACATTCATACACACACACACACACACACACACGCGCGCACACACACACACACACACACACACACACACACACACACACACACACACACACACACACACACACACACACACACACACACACACACACACACACGCACACGCACACGCACACGCACGCACGCACGCACGCACACGCGAGCGCACGCATCCACGCGCTCACGAACAGCGACGTCAGCGTCATACTCCTTAGGCCTAATGAACGAGGCTATCGTGCTACAGCGGCTGGGAAATCCTCTGGAAGCTTCGTATTCGACGGTTGGCGCTTGGAGACATCCCTCCCAAGGCAGACGATGGATGTGTATCGAAGAAGCCCGGAAGCTCGGCGGGAGAAACCTGCGCGGCGAGCGGCGTCGTTGGAGCAGCAGGTGCGGAGGGGTGGTGAGAAAGAGGCCCCACCGGGGTGTACACAGTGCGTGGGCGAGGGAGGTTACCACCGCAGGTGCCTGACCAGCCGCCGCCGGTGGCGGCAAATGGCCGCCGCGCCATAGTGGCCGGCCGTGAGCGGGCCCGAGCTGCCGACCAACCAGTCGAAATCTGTTGGCTTCCCAAAATACGCGCAGAATGAAACGCAAGACCCGGCCTGTGAGGCACCACCTAAAATAGACCGCTCCAGGCCTAGACGTAAGGCTGATGTCAGGCCGTCGGAAAATAGCCGCTAGTCGGCAGAGCCGAGGGTCGTCTCTGTTTTGCCCTCCTCCGCTCTGACCCTTCTCGAGGATCCCGGGACCGCCCCGGCTGCTCCAAATCTGGCTCGAAGCGGCGAGGAAGCAGGCACAGCCGCAGTCGCAGTGCCCCGTCTCTGCTAAGCCTAAGTCGTGTGGCCGTCCCCGTGGCCAAAGCGCAGGACAACACCGGCGCTGCTGCGTGCGAACAGGCCGGCTTCGTCGGCGTGCTGTGGGCTTTGTCGAATGTGCTGGATTGCCTCGGATCACTCGCACGGAGCGCAAGGTGAGGGCCGTGCTCTGCGCGCGCAAGCAGGTGCCCGCTCGCCGCTGACCCGAGGTACGCTGTCAGCCGCACTGACAGGAGTGTCTGGGGCTGCTCGAGCTGCGCTCAAAATTTTTGCCTGCCATGCCTATGTCGCGTGCACAGGAGTAACCGCGATGCAAGACTCTCTTTTCGTGTGCTTTCTGCAGATGCAATACAGGTTTCTCTTTTTGCGCGTCCAAGAGATTCAGTGTTTACACTGTTGTGTTGTGGATGATGCTGCCCATGTGTGAGCAAACTATTCGGAAATACTTAACAGTTTCTTCGGTGCTAAGCATTCGCTCGAGTAGCAAAGGAGATAAATTGAGCAGTAGGTTTCGTTAAAGCAAGATACGGCTCTCCTTTGAGTTAGCATCGGTTGTCTTCATTATACGATCAAAATGTCATTTGCATGTAAACACGCCGCAGCTAATAAGTACAGGCAATATGCCTCAATATAAATAAGTGGTATACCTATATATGATACTGGTATCTTCGCCATCTAAACCAACGTTAGAAAAATGTGACATCTGTATTCATGGCATTACCTAGGTGTGTGGAAGCATTTTCAACAGTGTAATTGCTTAATGGTCGTAAATAGATATAGTCTGCAAGCATCTCTAGTCGGTTTTGTTGTTGTTATTGTTGCCTGTGTTTATTTACTCAGACATCTGTGAAATAGCCGAGCTTGATCGATTTCGCTACAAATAAGTAGTTCAAATCACAGTCAGGGTTAATCCTTGCTAAAGGTCATCGCTCGGCTTTTTATTCTTGCTAGGTTCTGCATTTTTTCTTGGCAGTGCCCATGTGGCAACACTCGCTTGTCAAGGAAGGAACAATGCTGTTCCTTTGACGCATTTGATCATTTCAGTAAAGCAGTATCTTGAAGAACTGCCGCCATATCTGCTATAATTTTGTGGAAGCCAGTTCGTGTCCGTTACTAATTTCGCGGTGAATTCTCAAATTTTAGGCGTTGTATTTCTTTAGCAGTTATCCTGACCTGCTTTATGTCCTCAAAGGGGAGCTTATCTTGAAGCGCTATAAAGGCAGGCGCAGTGTTTTTTGTATACAGTTTGCATAAGTGCATGTGCAAGCTATGGACTTAGACCATAGTGAATGCCTTGCAACTGCCATAAGACGTTCATTCTGAGCCTGTGCTGGTGTCCACACACGCTGTTTGACCTTGGAATACGTAAGTGATTTTTTTGTGATAAAAATATTTGATTTGATTTTTAATTTAACACGTTGCGGAATAAGACACTATACACAATGAGTAAAACCATGACCAGATAAGAAGTCAATGAATTCCAAAGGTGATTTTTGTTATCCATTTCAAGCCTGAAGTACATCGCCAGTGGAATGAATATTTGCCACCCAAATGCTATATACTAGCAGTTATTTGCTGCATGGAGTTCAGGTTAAAGGCAAAATTACATAGTGTTCGCGTCTTCACTGCGTGATTTTGTTCTTTTTACATCTAAGCAATCCTTATACCTGATATGCGACTTTTCTGTACACTTAAGGCTCTGATCTCAAATACTTTCAAAATTTTCAGAGAAATTATTCACAAATTTCATTTCTTTATTATTACCTTTTGGCTTACAGAATATTGCAGCCGTACTGTCACATGCTTCGCACGAAATGGAGATATATATCTGGCGGTTCAATATGTTTGATCTTCTTGCAAAGGCGGTTTCCTAGCGCAACCAAAATAAAGCACCCTAAATATTTACTTGGCAATATGCCCAGTAAAACACACCATAGCTTTAGTGGTAATCATCTTTATTTGCATGTGAAGTTACTTTGCCGTCTGAAAGTTGTCAACAAAGCTGTATTTACTGATCGTAATGACCCATCAATTCAGTGCTCCAATCGATCTAAGTGATAGCAAAACGCAAGCTGCCCCGCTTCCTGTTAGACTGACGGTTAAAGTTTACACTACGAAAGCGAGACGGGAAGCGCCAATATTCACTACCAGCAGCGAAAGCCGTGTAAACAGTAACTTAAAGAATTGCAGAAATCATTGAGGTTAAAGAAGAAACACGGTGTTTCACTTCCATGCGTTCTACATTAATTCTCTCTACATGCCAGCTGCGTCATAGTGCAACAGATCGTAAGCTGTATCTTGTGTCCTGACATGCCAGACAGATTTCTTAGCTTCGGGCATATGTTTTCCTAAACATCTGGAGCAGCAAAGTTCGGTCGTTCACTGCATTAACTATGCGTTTTCATAGATGTAAAGCTCGCGCACAATGACAAAAAAAAATTCATTTTCCCTTCCTCGATATTCACATATCTCCGATTCCACAGCGACCGCGTCGTATTCTTATTTTTGACAGCGAGAGCAAAACGCTTCGCAGCGGTGACATGGCTCATTCTCTGGTGACCTCACAGGGAACGAGACTCCATTGTCCTCTAGCATTCGTTATTTTCCGTCTCTGCACAGGTTGTCTTGTGGAGCGGTAGGTGTGTCACAGCGGGAAGGAAAAGTAAACGCAACGCAGTTCTGAGATTCTGAACCTGCTGACGTACGATTTCGCGAAATTCAAGAAGCGTTTGTGCCAGTTCGCGAGCGCATCGGCGCTTCTACGGTTGCGCATTCCTTGCAGAGCGCATGCCAGCGCGGCTAGGTCACAACGCCACGCTTCACGTCCAGCGCCACGTGTCTTGTTGACGCCACTCCTCTTTTCTGTAGAGAAAATTATGAATGCGATAAATATTCCTTTCGATGGCTTCTACAGCTCAGGTGGTGAATTCACAAAGATTTTTCTTCGTACGTGTTGCTTGACGTTGGCCAGCCGCCTTTGCGAATGGTACGTCTAACATTAGGACTGGCTGGCATCTGATACTGCTTATGTGCATCTGCACGAGCAGTTGTAGCGTAAGAACGTGATTCTAAATACAGGCCCAGAAGCCGGCAGTTTGTACTTTTTTAGGATGTAGAATCGTAATGATTACTTTTTGTTAATTATTTTAGTCTGAATGTACTCAAAGAACACAGGCATGAAAACAAACAACGAACGTTTTCTAATGTGCGTGCTATACCAACGGTACGCAAATGGTTCACGTATCTTTTTTGTTTAACAACCAGAAACCTCGCATATCTACTAAATCGAGGCGTACATGCTGAATGACCTCATGGGCTCGCGTTGCATCTCCGTTGCTGCCGCGCGCGCAACCATGCATGGTAGCGAGTGCTTCTCTTGCGCTGCCAAAGCGTTCTGCGTTCCAGGCAGTTTATAAAGTGCGGCCGGTATATTTCTGCTCCATGGTGCTCGGCTTCGCCGACGCACTTACCAATGCGTGTTTTATGTTAGTGAAACCGAAGATGGCTTGCTCTCTTTATCCTTGGCTTGCTGCGTTGCTAGAAAAGTGGCGTGAAGCGTCAACGAGGCTGCGGCCGCGAGCGTAGCAACACGGCACGGCACACTCTCGAGGGTTAAAAAGAGATCTGGAGCGCTCGCCCGTATTTTTGGCACCGCCTGGTGGCAGCTCGGGCTGAATGCGCGGCTCGTGTCACGATATGAAAGACCCAGTAATAGCCCGTTCAGGCCAAGCGTTTTCGGGGGGAGGGGACGTGCATGAAGATGTGGCCTTCGCCATCTGGAGCGTGACCAGCTCGTGCGAAAAAAACAAACAAAAAAACTGGAGGTAGATAGGGACGCCAAGGTTGGGCACTGTGCGAGTACCACGCCGCAGCCAATGAGCGAGACCGTTGTAAGCCTGCTTGCTGTGCGAGTTGGAATAACAGTGCTTGAGTTGCAACGCCGCTTTTCGGTAAGCGGTGCACCAGTTTTTGGCCCGTATTCACAAAACATCTCTTACGTAATCTCCGTCCGCGATAAGCTTCCAAGATGCGGATCATCTTGTTATCAAACCGATCGCTATCATGAGCATAGCGAGCGCCCAAATGCTGGCCAATCGGGAAACGCTGTTACGTAAGAGAAGTTTTGTAAACACGGCGCTCATTAGTATTCACCGTGATGCAGCCTCAGTCTGCCTTCTACTGCGTGGGTAAGAAAAAGGCCGAGATGGTGCCAATGTCTAATAACGAAGCTTTCATTCGGAATTCAATGTGCTCTGAGCGTTTTAAATATTAAGTTTTTTGCCATGAGAGTGGGGGAACCTTTACGTAATACAAATACATTACCAATACATTAACGGATTCAGTGAAATTCGCTTAAAGGTTTTTCTGGTTGGCTTTACTTCCGCGACATTCGGCACAACTTAGTTTGAACGCAACAGGGAACGCAAAAGGCAACATATTTCATGTTCACTGAGAACAAGACGCAACGTAAAGCACTAATGAATGCAGGAGCGTTCGCGACCAGGCATTGCCCCTACGACACAAGCAGGTACTCTTGCATCTTAACGCTGATAAAAAATAAAAAACAATGTCTTTATTTTTTCATTGGTGTGAAACCGTGACAGCTGTGCTGAAGGAGTAATGCTGTTGATTTTTCCCCCTTTCACTACACAGTCATAATTAAGCGGCGATACCGCAAGACCTACATAAGGAAATCTCTGTACCAGAAACATCTGTCAACAAGTTGCGGACACACATGATTTTTTTTCTTCATAGTTTTAAGCTTTGATAATTCCTCGAGTGGCTCAGAGGTGTGAACTTAAGAACTGAACAACCTGAACACTACGGAAGATGGATCATGCAAAACACGCTCTATAAGTCGCTTTTGTTTTATCTGCACGAAAGTGGCCTTCATACTTACATTTAATTTCATCTTGAAGTTATGCCACGTAGCAGCTTAAGGGTTTAAAAAAATATCCGCCTATTTCATGCAGGTTTGCCGTGTGGTGACAAACTGGCATTCGGCCAAATTCGTTCAGTTGCAGCCCCGTATGCAAAATATAGTCGCATTTTGTCACTTTATTACGCTGCCTCAAGTGAATGTCGTCTCTGTGGTCGCCTTTACGTACTTCACCACCGAAGAATGAAATTGATATGCTATGACAGGCATGTAATGGTAACCCAAATTTCATTTTTTAACCCTGAATTGCACTCCCACTCGACTATACGCACCTTCGATAAGATAACCTCCAAACTTTTACATGTTCCTTTCTTTCTCATGTACTCAGGGTTTCTAGTACAACAGTTTTTATCAGCTGTGAGTTGGTATAAACGACTGATCCGGCCGTATCGTAAAGGTTCCCAGTTTATAACGGTATCCTCTTCCTTTGCACTAAAAGAAATCAGCCGATATTGTTCCGACACCAATGGAACACGGAAGCACTTTTAAGACGCCTTCTTATTATATTTTTATACACTATTTAGCGGTGACCCATTGGTCAATCCGTATGTGCCTCATTTTGTCATGTGAGCTCTCTGAACTTATCGTAAAAAAAAAAAAACTACCTTTACATTAATGAGAAAAGTCGAGAGAAAACATCGGCGATGAGTGCTAAACACCGATACATATGTATAAACAGACATATAACGTCACGAACGTCTCGACGCGTGCTATATAAATTATTCAAACGCGCTCAGAATATGTGGTCACGTAATTTCGGAACGTTGTTGTACACGTGAGATGGCGCTACCATGGTGCTTCCGTATAGAAAAGGTGGTTTATTTATTTATTTATTTATTTATTTATTTATTTATTTATTTATTTATTTATTTATTTATTTATTTATTTATTTATTTATTTATTTATTTATTTATTTATTTATTTATTTATTTATTTATTTCGATACGATTCTTCAAAGCGGTAAGACAGGAGTGCAGCCCTTCCTACCACGATATGATTTGCTGCATAAGCAAGTTCAGCACTAGTTCCCAGTTCTTCGGCGCTTGCTACTTTTGGAGTACAGGCTTCGTGCAAGCTCTTGCTAGCAGATGAACTGGTACCGCGCTATTGATTACTGGTGCGCAGACGTCATTGCCTGTAGCTTCGGTTAAACACGCTAGTTGGCACACGGAGGCGAGTTACAATTTAAATTCCTATAAACGTTCCCTTTGGTAACGGCTTGTTACCAAAGGAATCCCTTTTGTTCGAGCGATATCCCCTTGCGTTGCGTTTTCTGGCGAAAAAAGTTGTCTGGACCACGACCGCACCGCTGCCACCCCTTAGCATACTATACCGTAATATATAAAGCGTTGACGAAACGAAAGCACCCCGTGGCATTTCTTCGCGGGCTTTTGTCGAAAAGGCTTAATTACTCGTCTGCAGCAAAAAATAGAGCCTGTATTTAGCCGCACCTCTCGTTATCTGCAAAGACCAAGAGGCGCGCAGTTACCGCGCGGCACCACGCACGGCAACTGTTCCCGTTTTCGAGAAAAAGCTCTTACGCCAAAATTGTTCGTAAGAGCAAACCCGAGTCAGTCCTGACGTCTGACATATTATTAGCGAAACCGGTGGGCCTGACGAACTCGGGACGTTCAGGCAAATAAAGAGAAACCACTACGGTGACATTTCTGTTAACCACACTGGAAGACAATTTTGCCCCTACTTTGTTCTCACACAAATTTTGCAACAAGATTGCATTTAAGGGTCCGCGTCGTTCAGTAAGAGCACTTGGTGAATTTCGTTTGCCTGCTTCTTTGAGGAACTACGAAAATACACAATCGAATGCGCACCGAGTCATTGGAGAAGCGAGCATCTGGAGATACGTGCAAGGATGTCGCTGCCTGTCGGCTACTTTTAATACGCTGCTAACCAGGCAAACAACGATGCCCACAGTGCCTTATGGAACAATGCAAACCAAGAACGTTCCAACTTGTTGCGAATTTTCACTCAAAACGAAGCACCTGTTAAGCGCCAAATTTCCCTTTATAGTTGTTGGGATAAAGACCCACGTCAATATATAGCAATTGAAAAAAAGAAGAAGAAAATAAGTGTAAGGGGCAGCTCTCCGTTGCGTTGCCTGTTACGTGATCCGTTCAGTTTTTTTTTTCTTTTTTTGAAGTCAGTAACCAGTTACGTAGGGCGACACACATTGACATTTTATTAAGCGCTTTAGAACGATAACACCGTGGCCAATCACTGCTAGTTCGATAGTTTTGCATGGCATTCGATACACGTGCACGTCGTTCACGTCCTGACGTAAACGACATGTCATGACGTTTACGTCAGGTGACGACACGTCCTTGCTGCTCCACTGCGGGGCCGGACCTTGATTCGGAGGCCACACTCTTGGCATGCGGCCATCGTCATTATATGACATCAGACAAGTGGAACACCTCTCGTATGAGCTCGAATGCATCGTAGAATATGCTTTTTCCGAGGTTTAATACTTTAGGCATCTAAAGTGTGAGCGGTCAAGATAGAAAACCCAAATATTTGTTGAAACTGGCTTACCAACGACACATTGTGCGCTGGCATGCAGGTGCCGAAAACACACCACGAGGCATTTATGACAAAACGTTCGATGTGATTGTTGGTGACAATACATAACTTTTTTGTTTCGAAATGCTTCGAAATATATTAAATAATTTAACTGATATCGATGAATAAGCGTTTAACTTATGTGAACTTTTCAGAAATTGAAGTTGCGAGTAATAGCCCTGTCCCTGCTTTCGTAAATCTGGGCCCGTATTCACAGAAAACTCTTACGCTAAAGTTGTTCGTAAGCGAAAATTCCAGCCAATCCTGATGCTAGACATACTATAGCGAAGGTTGCCGGCCAATGGCAACAGAGCACTTATGAATAAGAGGTTCTGTGAATTCGGCCGTTCTTCTTATGAGCTGTTCTAGCGTGAGAACCTTTCTGTGAATACTGACCTCGTTCGTCCTTTATGTCTACTCGAATGAAATGTCACAATAAAACAAAACAAAAAATCAATAAACACCAAGCGTTGCTCCATATAACTGTGACCACGCACGGGCGTCACATGATTTTATCTATAGGCTCCCAGATATTTCCACGCGTTCTCGTGTTCTTTCGCAAACTGCCGCAAAGGGTACACGATTATTGAATAAAAAAGTAACTCGTACACCCATGAAATAGGTTGCAGTGTTAGATTGTTCGGAGAAATATTTGTAGGGCACTTGTTTAACGAGCCATTCGACCGGGCCAGTCATTAGGAATCCATTGCCGTTCGCGCGAACGCGAAGCAACGACGAGAATGTGCCCAGTTTGGTTATACAAAACAAAACTGGGCTTTTCGCGCGCATACAGGTCTGTTTAACTCGAAATTTCAATTTGAAATCGCTGCCTCTATACCCCTTCCACTGACAACGACCGCCATTTGGGCTTAGACTGTGCGACGACGGGAAATGAGGGGCCACCTCTGTGCACATGTCGTGTGCTTTGAAACAGTTTGGGACCGCATCTGACGTTTTGCTTCGTACGCTTATGCGTCATTTATGCATTATTATTACGCACTCCACTATCCTACTCCTCTGTCTTGGTCTTGCATGATCGTTAGTGTATTAGAAAAAATGAATAATGGCGACATACATGGACATAATTGTCTTCGGTCGGATCGCACACTGACTATCAAGTTGGTTATTTTCATTCCACATGCTTTCAGAGCATCCATAGTAGGGGGCGTAGGAAAGGGAAGCGCAGTCGAAGACGACATAGGATTAGGTGGTTTGATGGAATTGGGAAATTTGGAGGCACAAGATGGAATCAGCTGGCGTAAGACAGGTGTACTTGGAGATCGCGGGGAGAGGCCTTTGTCCTGCAGTGGACATAAACAGGCTGACGACGACGATGATTTTGGCCTAAATATCTCCATATAAAGCATTTGATGTATAGTTTGCCATTAGCTCTTCATTGTAAAGGCCACGCAAACTGGCATGTCTTCTTGCATTACTGCGCTATTGCTAACTATTTGAGCAATAGATCTAGCTTTGCAAGCATTATAGACTCCCCACCGCAGCTTGTCGAAAACTTTAGTTGTACACTGGAAGTCATTCATCACCGTCCAGCAAGCATTATCCCGCAAGTATTGTTAAGAAAGGCTTAGTAATAGCGGGTATAGGAGCAAATGAGTGTGAGGGGATGGTGCGAGGAGGCCAGTTACCTTACCCGCAGCAGGGCTTCTCCCATTACCTACGACAAGCGCTAGCAATGCTTTCTTCTCCTATATATGTCATAGGCGAGGGCCCTCATAACATTTACGTCACCACTCCACCTTCTTTCTTCTCTCCCTTCTTTTCATTCTGCGTGACGCATTTCCGGCGGCATTTTGCGTGCTCTGCAAACGGGAATCCGCGAGTTGTTTGGGTTGCAGCTGGCTATATTTGCGCTCAAGGCGGAACGTGCACGTTCCGCCGGCAGCGCAAATATGCTACGCAGAGGCCACAGCAGTGACGTCGTCACTGCTTGCGGTAAGAGCGGCTCCTCCAAGAAGGGCGCGCGGTTATTCGTTTGTACTTACAGCAGTTTTCGCGGATTGCATCGCCGCATAAAACATTGCAGACACAATGATCATCGCGTGATATATGCACCGCAGTTGTTCGTTTGCAATGTCAACTTTAATGAATTGAGTTATGATAGCTACCATGTCACAAGCAAACTTCCTAAGAAATCAGTTCTAGGCCCTTTTCTTATTGTTTGGAAATTACGTTTCGTCGGCAATTGAACATTATTCATTCCGACAATACACTGCTGACTTAAATGTTCAAGAATGTCTGCAGTGTTTGCGACTGCATTGAGCTTCAAAAGGCATTTGCGTCACTGTTAGGTTGGTGCACTGATAACATTGTTTCCAAAACTGTGGTAGTGCGCAACATGCGCACAGCACAATATGTGTCGCATTTATTCGCTCTTCGAGGGAGGAGGAAATACGAGAAAGGCAGAAGGCAGGGAGGTTAACCAGGATAACGTCCGGTTGGCTACCCTACACCGGGGGAATGGGAAGAGGGAACACAAAGATGACAGGGAGAGAGAGGAGGGAAGGAAAGAAGAGAAATGAGCGGTTAGTTCGCTGACGCGTGTGTTAGTGCACTAATAGTTAGTGACTAATAGTCATTCGCTCTTCGAGATGCTCCATTGCTCATAGGGCCCACAAACTTTCCACTGGGCCACGACACCAAATTTTCGAACTTCAATTTTTCATTACATATTAAGCCATACACATTCCACAGCAAGCAGGCAAAATTTGGGCGTATTCGGTGCTAATACAAAATTCGTATTTGAATTTTTTATATCGCACTGAAGCCATACAGCAGTCTGGCAACACTGAGTGCTGACAAACTGAAACGGACCCCAGAAACGGCTCCCTCGAAGTAAAAGAAGCCGATCTCAAAGGCCACGTTTTTATTCACTGCAAGCACCGGAAGCTTGGAAAGAAGTCATGATCGCCACGCGTCGTTTCGTTTTTCAAGTGTGCGTCTCGACGGTCTGCTGCTGCTGCTTTTTACTGTGTGAGTGAAGAAAGTGCGGGTACAATTCAACGGCAAAGCTCCTGTATCGCCGTTGGGTGCAAGAGCGTGCATAGCATGCGGAGCAAAACGCCCGGTGTTCCCTAGAACTGCTTCGGGGCCGACGACACCCCGATGACCCGGATTTTCTGACGTCACTTAGTCCTTGCCAAATTGGCGGTCAGTGTCAATGGGAGGGCTTAGAACCAGCGCTTTCAAATTAAACTAATGAGTGAAAATGTGCGCTGAAAGCCCAGTTATTATTTATTTTTTTATTTTGTGTGTATGCGTGTATAATCATATAGGCCCTTCTACTCTCAGTTACAATGATAAACTGAGAGTAATCAGATGACCATGTCATGGGCCGTTTAAGAAAACAAGATCTTTGCACTTTTGGCGTTGTGTTGAATATCATAAGATGCTCACTGCCCTGCAACATTTTCGACGCTTTCTTTCTAAGACGCAGATTTTTTTCTGAATCAGTGTTTCTATTGCGCTATTAAAGCACACCTTTATAGTTCGGAATAAAACATCAATATTGAAACCTCACCTCAGTGATCGTGTCAAAAATCAAATCATTTCAATTTTTACATCGCTTTTGCCAATATGGTGACCATATTCATATTTCAGTCCTTTTAAATGTAAATGTGTCTTAAGCAAATACGCATTAAAACAAATATTTGGTTCCTCTTAAAGCTACTATACACTTCCCAAAGCTCCTTAATCCCATACAATTTACACACCGCAATGATCTGTCAGGCACCCTCCTGCACATGCGCGCGACCTTGTCCGAGATGTCACTGTCTCAGGGCTCAACTTCTAAAAAACATACGCCAGGTTGAGACAATCTTATCTGAATATGTATTCACACAGGCGCAACGCGCGAATTACGCGGCACTGCGAGATGGCGCTGCGTGTTCAGTGGGAAGCGCGAGAGATCAACGCGGCTTAAAATTATGGGGTATTGCGCGCCAAAACCAATATCTGATTATCAGGCGCGCCGCACTGGGGGCTCGGGATTCAATTACGACAACCTCGGGTTCCTTAACGTGCACGAATGCAGGTACACGTGTATTTTAATGACGATAGTCTTTCTTGGGCTACCTAAACGCGGAAAAGCTTCGTCTGTCTCTCTGTCACTCGATTCAACCGCCCGGCCAAAACCAAACATGAAGAGAGGAGGTGCAGAGAGAGAAAGAAAGACAGAGAGCAAGAGTAATAAATAAATAAATAAATAAATAAAAACTCTCTTGGCAAGGCGGAATTCGAGCCCGGGTACCCACGGCCCGAAGGCGAGCGTCACAAGTTATAGCCACTAAGGCTATACACCCGCGCTTGCAGAACATGCATTTATGGGAACCATATGATTGCGTTGTACCAACGATTCTAACAGAACTAACAGAGAGAAAGAGAAAATGAGAGCGAGAGAGAGATACATTTCAAGAAAGAGAGAGAGAAAGAAAGAGAAACACAGATAGAGAGAAAGAGAGAGACAGAAAGAAATGAAAAATGAAACGCTGCAAATGAAAAACATCAACGCGTTAGAAATGGTGTCGAAGAGACGCTACACATTAAAAACAAGTCGACGGAAGCCGCGGC
This sequence comes from Dermacentor silvarum, assembly GCF_013339745.2. Classification (NCBI taxonomy): domain Eukaryota; kingdom Metazoa; phylum Arthropoda; class Arachnida; order Ixodida; family Ixodidae; genus Dermacentor; species Dermacentor silvarum. The sequence continues at coordinate 59,592,558 of NC_051154.1, read as the reverse complement.
TTTGTAGCCGACTTTAATCCAACAGTAATAAACGGTCCCAACGGAAGGCGCTAAAGCAGGGCGAACGCGGGAAATTTGAATTGAATTCAGCAAAATGTCCATTGCATCCATCATGGGAGGAGTGAGAGGAGAGGGGAAGAGCGTAAGGGGTGGGAGGGGAGAAGAGCGGGTGTCACGTATTAGGGGCGGCAGAAGACTGTCGTCTATTGACGTCAATGGCAGCGAAGCAAGCAGATATGCGGCCATTTTTGCTTTTATTTCACCCTCACTGAAACGTAATCGCCGCCACCGAGATTTCATCCCGTGACCTCGTGCGTAGCAGCGCAACGCCAACGCCACTAAGCAACCTCGGTGGCTGATGGACACGGCTGCAAACGCGCCTCATACAGGACACATTTCGGTGGCAGCAATATGGCGTCTTGCCTCAATGCTGCAATGCTATAATCACAATAACGCCGACATTCATCACGAGATTGGTTCTCTCGGAAATTTGTTTAAGTACGGAGATTGCTGAGAAGACTAGGTACAATTTTATGCAGTGACTCGCCTTCTTTGTTAACGTTCCGTCCGTTTTTTTGTTTTTTTTTGTTTTTTTTTTGCTTTCACTGATGTGTGGGATTGATTGTGCATGCTAAAGCGTCCTTATTAATATTGTTATTTTTAATGCGATTAGCATTCTCGGGAACTCCACTTAGTTTTCGGTATGTTTGTCCGTATCTAACCTTTTACACATGTCCAATGGCCCAAGTTGCCTGCTAGCTCGGTCCACTACGTATGTGCTGGCTGCTGTCTTGCCCAGCAGACAGACAACATGGGTCGCTGGGTACATGCCCCAATAGTCAACTTGCTGCTGGCTACTGTCTGGCCTAGTAGACAAGTTGGGCCACTGAATATGGACCACTGGGTACGTGCCCGAACAGACAACTTTGTCACTGCGTATGCGATATTGGTATTATTAGCCAATCCCCAAGAATGAATGTTCCCAAGTGACACAAGAGGCATGTAGCCTTAAATGTATTTAATCGTGGCGCCCCATCCCCAACAGACACCTCCGCATCGAGTGCGGCCGCTTGATGGATAGTCATTGCAATGAAGTTGCAGCCAGGATACTAGGGATAGTGGGGGTTGCTACGAAGGCTCAACTGGGATGCAGTGATCACAACAAGGTATACTGTGTCGTGGCATCATTCGGCATGGGGCACAATAATAATAATAATAATAATAATAATAATAATAATAATAATAATAATAATAATAATAATAATAATAATAATAATAATAATAATAATAATAATAATAATTTATTTCTGCCTCAAGAAATACAGACAGAGGAGCTGCAGAAAAAGCTGTCCTGGACAGCTTGACTTGGCCGCAGCCCCGAAATACAAAGCAGCCGCGACAGGCAATCTAATCGCAGACATGACGGCTTCATGTTAAAAAAAATATTTCAAAAGTAACAATATAGCAAAAACATAAGACGAAACAAAATGTTATCTGCACTTATATGTGCACAAACCAAATTACTTCGTCCGAAGCGTGATTACACATATTTAAGACAATCGTCAAATAACATGCATGAAATAACAGCACGAATGACAAATAATAATAGACACAATATAAATAGAACAAAGAATACATCCTATGTTAAGCTTAACTGTATTTAAAGATTACTCAATGGTGCATTCTTTTACATATGAATTGCATATGGAACGTATATCTCGTTGGGTACAGGTAAACAAGTTGATGTTAGCCGATTCGTACGCGTTGAGAAGGGAAGGAAGGATGTGTTGCAGGCGCTCTTTCCCCGTATTGATGCGCGATGTTGGCACCAACCAGTTTTCGGGGTGTCTGAAAGGGTAACATCAGAACAATCATCATAAAAACATACAATCACCAATTACACACCCATCATAAGAAATATGGCTAATCCCACTAACGTCGCCAATCATCTGCAATGTATGGATGCACCGCCAATTTTGCCTTTTTACCTTATTTATTTTTAAAGCAAACTTATTTTTTTCTGCATAGAAGTGAAATTGAGCAGCCGGGGGCGTACTTCATCCTACTCCTCTAGTTAGACCCCATTTTAACCCTGGCTGCCTGTCTCTCCAAGTACTGGTTCTTAAGCAAGGCCAAAATAGCTACACAATCACGCGATGGATATAGTGCTGTCAGCGGTGGTTTGCGAAGTGTAACGCGCCGGCAGAAGATAGACAGAGCAGTCGATGACGTCAGCTGTTCGAGTGATCGGTCGTGACGCGCACTGCGCGCTCTTTGTTTTTATTTATTCATATATAAGCTGCCGGCCGCATCTGCAGGCCAAGGCAGCTGGTATCCGTCGGGGGAGAACAAAGCAGGATGTCAGTACAATAGAAAACACAATAATTTACTCGCCATCACGGCCGTACGAAAGTGGATGTCCAGTGAAGCTGTTGAGAACCACCACTACAAGTGCTGAGGGGGCTATGCAATGCTTTATGGCTTTAGAGTAATGGTAGTAATGGGAGTAATGGTAATTTTGACAGCACGACAGCGCCCATAGCGGCGCTGCAACATTGAAATCAGTTGTAGGCTGGTTATTTTATATACGAAAGGCTAGGAATAGCACTGCCCACGTCGCAAGCTGCCGTCGCCGCGGCAGGTTGCGCAACAATAATCTTCACCGGGAAACGTATGCGGGGAGCGCTATGTGCTTCGCATTGTTATCAGGAGTGCCTTATCATCAATTATGTGGTTCGGATGCTTGTTTTGAGCTTGTTCTTTATTGAAACGTATGCTGTTCTGTATGCTGTACGCGTGATTCCAAAGAATGTAGGCACTGTTCGCTTCACTTTGATGAGTGCTTGTAGCCTATACCTTACGGGAGTATGAGCCATTGTATTTTTGCTTGTTTACGGGAGTATTTCAAAAAATTAAATTATGGGGTTTTACGTGCCAAAACCACGATGTGATTATGAGGCACGCCGTAGTGGGGGACTCCGGAAATTTGGACCACCTGGGGTTCTTGCCATTGACGAGTTACTGCTTGTAGCCTCTGCCTTACCCGCCGTGGTTGCTTAATGGCTATAGTGTTGGGCTGCTAAGCACGAGGTCACGGGATTGAATCCCGGAACGAATCGAAACCATCGAAACTCCATAATGTTTGAACCTCTGCCTTACTGGGGTATGAGCCATTGCTCTGCCCTGCAGCGCCACCGGAATCGGCCCACCATTGTTTTCTCTCAACGTTACGCCCCGAAGAAATCGCGGGATCCTATCAATAGACCGCTCTGCTGTAAAATGGCCTCTATAAAAAACACTACTCGCCCCCCCCCCCCCATCATTTGTGAAACCATTAAATTATTCTTAAACCAATATTCACAAGGAAGTAAATGTAGGGACAAAATGACAATAGAATAAATCTGGGCATGACTTCATTAGACAGAGAACAGGATAATTAAAAGTAACAATGCTACACGTAAATGCCGATAACAAACTTCACGTGTACATAGCAAAGCAGGCACACGGACAAGATATTAAACGGAAAATATGACGTCCACCTAATGGTAGCAATTGCTACAAAGGAAACCAGTACGGTTTCCTCGAAAGAAAGGCCTCGCAGTGGAAGAAAAATTCGTCTTTGTCCGGGACTCAAACATGGGACCACCGCCTTTCCAGGACAGCCGCTCTACCATCTAAGCTAACCAGGCGGCTAGCAGATGGCAGGGCGGCAATGTGGTCAAGGACAAGATATGATCAGCACTCAAGATGCACTCGCGAACGTCGAAAATGTACACAAGTCCAAAATGTAAGGCAAACAATTTTTCTTACCCAACTTCAGATAAAAAGTGTTTCAATTCTATAGCTGAGAACGTGTCTGAAGTGGTTTCTGATACGACTTCAGCTGGTAGCTTCTTCCTATTTGACAGTACGAGGACAAAAACACTGCCTTGTTGCAACAGTATTTACTAAGCCACGACCGCTGGATAAAAACTGTCATCTTTTGAGAGCGCAGTTCTTAGGCGCCCGTTCCTGCGGCGAGCGTCGGCGTTGTCCCTCGTAACCTAGCAAACGAGCACAACGAAGGACGAAAGCGAACGCGGAGCGCAGCGGGAGATCAAAGACGTTGATAGCGAAGAGAGCACGACGAGGAATGCGGAGGAGGAGGGTGTAGCGGAACCATGAGGCAGAAAGCGGAGCAGGAGGGTATGGCTAAAGCGTGAGAAGAAAAGCGTAGTGCCGCGCAGGACAGGCTTTGCGGCGGCGATGGCTACGAGATGGCGCCAGAGTAGTGCGCGTCGTCTGTATGGAAACAAAGCGCTGCATGAGAGGAGGTCTGTCTGTGGCGGCTGCTGTGAATCGCACCCACGCGACATCCACGCGTTGCCTCTCGCGATCTCCCAATTAGCGAGGCAGTCGCGCCACACTTCGCTCCGTTTGCAAGGTGCCGCACGAGGCAGCTTGTCAGCGCCAGCCAATATATCGCGAAATGAAAACACGTGCACAGAGCTGCGCGTAAATTTGTCATTAGGAAGTATCGTAATCGTCGGTCAATGTTTTTTTCTAGTTCGTTTATTGGCATCGGTACTGACGTAATCAGTCGCATTGCGACCAACACCACCATTTACAGGGCTAAAGATCAGCTCCGGTCTGTTAATATTATTATTATAATTAATAATTATGTTATTATTATTATTATTATTATTATTATATTATATATTATTAGTATGTTAATATTTCTTCAAGTGGCTAGCCGTGGAAGCGATGATAATCTAGAAAGTTCAGAAATGACGACCGTGGGTTATACCGATTGAATATAAAACAGAGCGCCTTCTTCTGAACGTTTTCCAATGCGTTAAAACTATTTCCAGTCGTAGGATCTCACCACGTCGGCATACTCAAGCGCAGGCCGAATCAAATTTTTGTAAGCTGTAAGTTTAGTCGCTGGACTGGGGCGCTGTGCCGCAAGTTTTTCCGCAGGAACGTATAGTATATAGCGTTTGACACTATATAACCTTAATGTGCGGCTTCCACCTCAGGCTTGTTGAAATTATTACACCGAGGTACTTGTACTTTTACAGCGAAGCTGTATATGGCTAGGTTCTAACCAAAAGTGCGTCCGTTGACAGGGTGTGTAGAAAAAAGTCGCGTCGACAAAATTGACTCCACAGTAGCCTGTTTCGCCGTACACTTTGAAGATTAACATACCGAAACTAGTTCAGTCCTGACAATTCGTTCCAAATGGATACGCCTTGCGAACTCAGCGGCTATAATTCGTAGATTGAAAGATGTGCCGTAAAAGAATTTATTCAAAAGTTAATTAGTCTAATTATATTAATTATTAAATTCGGCGTTTTGATTTACCGTGGAAGTAATGGCCGCCTCATCAAGTAGTTTAGATCAAGGATTATATTTGTGCTATCTGCCACAGGCAATTTTTTTTAAAGTTGGTGCAGCTAAAATGAAACACCCTGTATATGCAATTAAAGCATCAAGACAGACACCCTAATCAAGCATCAAAATTAAGACACCTTAATCCTCCTTCATCCGCCTTAATCGACCTTAATCCACCGTAATCAACCCTAATCCTCCTTAATACACCTTAACAGAGTGGAAGGGCACTACACTTTTTTTCACAGGCACGTCATATGCATACATTACCATATGTACATTGCCACGTCACTGCCATACATATCTACGAGGTCTGTTAGAAAAGTATCCGACCTTATTTTTTTGTGAGCACCTGATGGATATGGAACAAGCGCGCTTGCATCAGCCGACCTTGAACCTTCGTGGGCATGCGTGAATTTTATCCCGCCTGCCGATAACGTCAGTCGCTGGGACGCAGCGTTTGAGTGAGGTAGGGCGCAGTGCTCTCGTCGTTTTTTTTTTTTTTTTTATTGCAACGAAAATGACGGAGCGACTGGCGCAGCACTAGTGCATCAACTTTTGCCAGAAACTGGGCGACAGCCAAGTGGAAACCATTCGGAAGATTCAGACGGCTTTCGGTGACGATGCTATGAGCAGCACACAGATTAAAGAGTGGTACAACCGGTTTAAAGATGGCCGCACATCGGTGGAGAGCGAGCCACGCTCCGGTCGGCCATCAACATGCCGAAATGACCAGGTCATTGCCGAAGTGAAGGCTGTGGTGATGCAGGACCGTCGTATGACTATCCGAAAAATTGCGGAAGCGGTGGGCATCAGCACTTTTTCTGCACATTCTATTATGACCGAAAATTTGGCAATGAAGAGAGTTGCGGCGAAATTCGTGACGAAGCTGCTCACGGTGGAGCAAAAGCAACTTCGTGTTGAAGTCTCACAGGACATGCTGGATTCCACAAACAGTGACCCCGACTTCACGAACACCATAATAACTGGTGACGAGTCTTGGGTGTACGGGTACGACCCGGAAACCAAGTCCCAGTCGTCACAGTGGAAGCATTCCACTTCACCAAGTTCAATGAAGGCCCGCCAAGTGCGCAGCAACGTCAAAGTGATGCTGACTGCTTTCTTTGACTCCCGTGGTGTGGTACACCACGAGTACGTACCACAGGGTCAAAGAATCACCAAAGAGTACTACAGGGATGTCCTCCGTCGCCGACGTGATGCTGTGCGGCGCAAGAGATCGGAGTTATGGTCAACAGGACATTGGCGCATCCATCACGACAATCCTCCTGCACATTCCTCGCACTTGATTCAGACTTTTTTGGTGAAAAACCAGACTCCTGTAGTTCAACAGGCTCCTTACTCTCCTGACATGGCCCCCTGCGACTTCTGGCTGTTTCCCGAAATCAAGAGGCCATTGAAAGGAGCGCGATTTCAGACAAGTCAGGACATTATGGCTGCAACGACAGCTGAGTTAAACTTTATTCCGAAAGAAGCCTTCTCGTAATGCTTCCAACAATAGCAGCACCGCTGGGAGAAGTTTGTGGAGTCCTAAGGAGGCTACTTTGAGGGTGATTAGGTTTCCAACGCTTCAGTTATGCCAGTTTTTTTTTTTTTTTTCTTCAGCCAAAGGTCGGATACTTTTCTAACAGACCTCGTACACATTTGGCAGGATTTAAGACCATTTGGCATTTGGCGCTCCATTATAAAACAACAGAGAGGCAATCAATAAGTGGATTTTGGTAGTCAGAAGCAGAAAAGAAAAAAAAAATAGAAATGGGATGGGGAAATTTCAAGGTCGTTGATCAACAATAAGAATAACAAAGGCCCAAATACGGGCACTTGCGGGACGCCGGAGGAGTAGAAAAGGCAGAAGGCAGGGATGTTATTCAGAAGAGCGTCTGGTCGGCTCTTCTTGGTTGGAGGGGAGGGGAACAGGGGAATAGAAAGATCAGAGAGCGAGGAAGGAACGCAGCGGTGAATTCCGTGCGAATGGCTGGTCCGTGCGAGCGCCACTAAGTCAAAGGCATTCGCACGGACCAGTCGCTTCAAAGAAACACAAAAGTGCCTTGACATTTGCCTTTTCAAATGCTCAGTCATCGGCGCCTACGTAATGGATACGATCATTCAATTAAGGTATGCGACGAACCATGCTTCGATTTTATCATTGTTGCAGACGTATTTTAATTTGTGCAAGACCTTTTGGTGCGACACACGGGCCAAACACTTTCACGAAGTTGAAGAAATTCAGTTCGGCTTGGCCGTATTCTTGTGTGTAGGAGCTGGCTAACTGTTGAAAGCTCACGTAGAAAACCACGTTGTTTTTTTTTACGAAAAAAAATATTATTTCCTAGAAAGTTCGTAATATGTTTACACAAGAAATGCTCCAGAATCTTACTACTGGAGTCTAACAGTGACACTAAATGCGAAAACACTTGTGTACTTAGATTTAGGTGCACGTTAAAGAACCCCAGGTGGTCCAAATTTCCGGAGTCCCCCACTACGGCGTGCCTCATAATCAGATCGTGGTTTTGGCACGTAAAACCCCCTAATTAAAATTAATTTATTATTTACTCACTATTTATTAAACTCACTGACCTGTAAGTTTGTACGTCTAAGGGACTACCGATTTTGCGGACTCACTCTAAAAAAAACTTACTTACACCCTTTTAGATGGAATCTTGTCCCGAAACAATGATCGTCATCTGGGCCGGTATATTGTAGCGATGCCTTTAAAGTAATAATGCCTTTTCGCGCTTATCGCGCTTTGTCAGTGATCAGAGCGACGGTCCGCTCACGATATCAACGTTGATAACGCGAGCGGACCGTCGCTCTGACCACTGACAAAGCGCGATAAGCGCGAAAAGGCATTATTACCGGAAAGGCATCGCTACAACATACCGGCCCTGTATTGCTTGCACTTCCTTTCTTAAAAACGTTGCGTTCGCTACTTTCCTGTCAGAAATGCTATGTGATGCCGATTTGCGCGAATGTCGTTCGTGACCTGGAAGTACCAGGCGTGCTGCGTTAAAGGCAGGAAAGACACACAAGATAGGTTGGGGACAAGATAAACTCCGAAAGGTACATTTTTTTTTTATAATCTGGGCGTCAATCTCTCGCAGTTTTCCAGTCATCTGAGACGCTGCCAGTGGCAAGTGAAAATAATGTGTAAAAGCTCTTAGTCCCATTCCGCATATCGGCGCAAAAAGGTACTGTGTATTTCGGCAGACTCACATGACGTCTTATCATTAAGTCACTACAAGAAACTCAAAGATGCGTTCTGTAGTCACAATTATATCAGGCTAAGCGTCAAGAATAGCAAGCCTCTTGTTGTCGCTCGTATATACAGATAAAAAAAATATACTCTTGCGATATGCCAAGCTTATCTTCAATGATGATGCGTCGTTGAACTTGACCTTATATACGGCCTCTCTTTTACTCCCTCCCTCCCTAGACAGGTGATACCGAGAAGTTACAGTTTTCTTTTTCTTTCTTTTTTTTTTTGTGTCCTGGAGAAAACACGAAGTTTTGTAAACCAGATGCCTAAGCGCGTAGGGTAAATGCACTTAGAAGTCTCGCGAATTATAAGCGACGTTTTTCTTTCTTTTTTTTTTCCTAGTGGTCGACATAGCTCCGTGTGTCTTAGAATATGTCGGACTACTCCAGAAAGAAAAACTACAAATGTATTAATAAGAAGACTGCATACTTTATTCGGACATGCAATCGGAGAAAGATGTAACATTGTCAGCCCAACAATCGGTTTAGCACCGATTGCAGTTTTTGCTCTCGAGTGGTGGTACGTACCGGATGAATAAGCATAGTCAATCTGCACGCAAACCACCGGAGCGAAGGCTACTACGTTCGAACATGGCCGCGGGAGAAACACCCTCGCTGCAATCGCAATGCTTCGATTGGTTGCAGTTTGTCGCAGCGACATCGACCAGTTCGCCGAGCGGGATGTCCCACAGTAATAGGCGTCTCTTGTAGCACAGAACCGTTTGTCGCGTTCACTTTGTCATTAAGCATTGTTTCATGGAGGTTACCTTCCAGCGTCGCAGAACGCATCAAGCAAATAGTTATTCTGTCGTTCGCGCAGATCTGGGTTGTGTGAAATTTTATTCCAACATTGATGTGCTGCTCGCGGAGGGGGGGGGGGGGGGGGGGGGTTGCATGGGTGATGCATTATAACGACGTAATCGTGTAGAACTTGACGAAGCGTTTTGTGCGCATGTCTCTTTCACTTGTCGGGTCGGTAAACCAGCCAGGTACGTGCACTCAAACGAATATTATCAGATCCTGGAAACACCCGACGTATTTTAAGCCCATGGTTCTTCGGAGTCACTTTCAGAGACAGAGATCCTTGGGCCATGACCCCACGTAAGGAAGGTTTACAAACTGACGCGGGCAGTGCTACGGTCTATGAAATCAACTCGCCTAGGGGACCGATTGTAGGCGTGATGGACAACAGCACGTGTTCGCATTGCTGTTAACTTCCTCCCTCCATCTTCTTTCATTCTTTTAACCCCCTAACCCCCTTCCCCCTTGCGTAGCGTAGCAAACGCGACGCGCGTCTGGTTGACCGCTCTGAATTGATTCTTTTCCTGCCCCTCCTGATTAAGCACATGGTGAAAAGAAACGTGCCGTAGCTGGTATTTTTAGTTGCGAACATATGGGCCCCTATTGACAAAATTTACAATAGGACTGTTCGCCAGTGGCAAACAGCTCTTACGAATTAAATGAGTTGTGAGTGATTGAGCGATTTATTTGGATGCTGGCAACTATTGTGTCGCCGGCTTCTCCACAAAGAATAAATGGTTGAACAATCAAAGAATTATGACATAATGGGATATGAAACAAAAACGTTCCGTCATAAAGTACACTTCGTAAACAAGCGTATAAACATTGGATATAAAAAAGACATCGCAATAAAAGACCACCTTCTACTCTTTCTGCACTTTCTGCACAATATCCCTTTCAGTAAGGAAGGTTATTAAAGTTTTCAGAGCTGATTGCTGTATTGATACGTTATCCCATGGCCCAAGCAACATTTCTATGCTGAAAGGACGATCATCAAAGGCCATTATTGCTGTCTTCAAAGCTTATATTTGCTGTTATAACTTAGGACAGCTTATCAGAACGTGTTCTACGTTCTCCAATGAATGGCCGCACGTGCAGCAAGGCATAACTGAACGACGTATACGATACGAAAAGCTACCTGTATACTATATTTCGAACCTGATACGACGAGTAAGAGAGTCTATGTCACGGCCAGTACCAGCGGAAATCAGAAACTGCAGATGCGGCTCAACTAAATACAAAAGACTTTTCACGTAATTGGCTTCAAATCGATGAATTTATGTTATAGATTTGCAAAATTGTTTTGTTCTAATGTTAGCATCAGCCCTCGTGAATTGAGTTAGTGTGACAGGAGTGCAATGATCTGCACATCTAGCCCTCTTGTCGGCTTCAGTGTGTCCTGCGATACCGACATGCTCAGGTAGTGAATTCTGCCTTACTTCTATAATAAATTGTCTTATGTAATTAACATTAATGATCAGTGCTAATGGCGTCAGTAGGACACTGCACGATGTTAAGCAGATTTTTTAATATTTTCCATACCATGCGTCCAAATTCAAAATGATTTTTGTTCAAGGGAATTGCTTCTCATTGGGCGAATGCATTCGTTAAATTGATGTTTCCTATCACACATATAAATTGCAACATAAAGTACAAGCTTTCACTACTGTAATTCTACGAGTGAACAGCCATTACGGCCTTCCATTACAGCCCTTACGATCGTCTAATACAGGCATTGTGGCCTTCCGACCGCCTAGTCCTCATCGTCCTGTTATCTTTGTCCTCATCAGCTTTTCAGCCGGGATCACTATAACACTTCGTCGCAGACCGCTTTCGTTGTGACGATTTTGGCTGTATGTTATAAACATTATTTTTCGTTCGATTCCAGTCAGTTCTCATTATCCTTCCCCCAATCCCAGAGACTGTTGGGGCACGGTTACTTCAGAGCCAATGGTGAAGTGCAAACCGAATGCAAAATGAAAATTTGTTAGAAAACATGCCCCTAGGAGCTTGGTTCAATAATGGGCCGACTGTTGCGCGAGTTCCGTGCAAGCATTGCACCCACTTATGGTTTCCGCTGCAGAAGTATGTTTTGTCAGTTCGAGGGACAAAATGACAGAGTGTTACGGAAATTCACGCAAATTGATGCATATTACTGTGATTCGACCGACGTTGTTGAAACACAACATTATGAAATATAACTTATACCTCTACGCACATCCACGAGCTGAATAATGTTTTCATTATAGAAGGACCAATTCTTCGCAAGGACTTTTTTTTTTTTCATCACACGTCGGAGCAGAGGAGCTGCCGGCGCCGTCATGAGGCGGCGACAACTTGCATACACTGTTCGTAAGGGTAAATGACAGGAAACCGTGATGCTGGACATATTACTAGCGAAGGTTGCCGGCCGATGACAAACAGCACTTACGAACAAAAGCTTTGTGAATTCACCCCCTGGTGTTCATGGTGGTCGCATAGTGAAGCTCAAAAAAGGGCACGTCGAGCATGATCACTTGTTGCGAGTCATTGCTATGCGGCACCAACAATAGAGAGCTATGTCACACGATATATAACCAATCGGTAGCTTTTCGGGCTAGAGAGTTTTCGGATCCGTGGAGACGATCGCAGCAGTCGTGGATGCCTCATTTTGACAAAACATGACATTCAAAACATCTATTTTGGTCGGAAAAGCAAATTTTCTACAAAGTTATGTCTAGGATTGCGCTAAGATTTAAATGTCAAGAGGAGCACTCGCGCGGTGACTGTATTGGACACCACAAGCACCAACACATGCGGCGCCACCTCGGTATCTTACACATCACGTGTTAGCATCATTTCCATCACCGTGTCTGCTCTTGTCCGACAGGAAATTTAGATAGTGAAAATACTGTGACCAACTTTTAGACGGATGGATGGAAACGACCAGTCATGTTGCCGGAACACTAAAATAACGAGAAGAGATGCGAATTCAGGAAGTGCCGATGGTTGGATACTTTGTCAAAAAATGTTGACCTAGTATCCAAAAGTGACCAAGCACAAAAATTTTCTCGTGTGGAAAATTGTCCGCCTCAGTTATATTTCTTAGGAGCTCTAATGTGGAGTACACGGCAATACTAATGTGTTCTACACGGTCAAGGTTGATCTGACAGAGAAACTTATCAAAGCGCATTAGCTCCGTCAACTTAATGAATTCCTTTGCGCAGTTTATGTTCCACAACGCATTTTCGCTACGCATATTATGTTGGCAAGCCTATGACGCTTACTTCTGCTCGGATGATTAGCATTGCAATCATTTGAGCGTAAAATTTCCAGTCACCAGTCGGTCGGATCAGGAGGAGATCCCTAACTGGCTCGCGCGATCGCCTTCTACCTCCCTGCGGTTGTGTATATATGACTTAACTGAAGCCTACTGAATTTACAAGATTATTTATTGTCTTAATAATACTGACACTATCGATTAATATAGTTTTTCACCATCATATCATTCAACGACGTTTTTGATGATTTACTGCTTTCTAACAAAGGACATGAGTATATTGTAGCTTTAAAACTGTCCTACACATATTTTTGTATTTCCCTGCTCATTCGCTTACCAATATTGTATGATACGTCATGTCCATATTTGTGCCGGCTCATAGTTCTCGTGTCTTCATGTGTGCATTTCATGACATTCAACTTCCAGACAACGTAAGAATTTTGCCGAATAACTAATTGTGCTTTATTTCCATACTTCCAGATAAGCACTGAAAATGTCGTACTCAAGGTCATCGTACTCAAGATCATCTAAATACAGCGAAGGTAAGTGGCTAAGTTCGGAGCAATATTTTGTAGATATTGGAAATTATTTACTGCATAATATAACACATAAAAGGTTTGTTATATACAATCGTCATTTGTCAGGTGTGGTCTAAAGGGACCCTACTACTTCGTGCCATGTGCACTTACTAACTGTGAAAGCAGGCAAGCCATTAACACCAGCCTTATTGCCACATTCGTACTATGCGCGTAATTCTTCGCGCAGCATGCAATTCGCGCAGTATGCAATTATTGTAGGAAAAGCGCATTTATTCGCTGGCGAAGGCTCATTAAATGGCGCTCTACAGTTTCAAAAACGCGTCTCATGATACGAATGGTGTGTAACTTTGCTTTGAGTAAGTTGTCGGGGGAAGAATTTCTGCGATTAATGAAACATTGTTCAGTTGAAAACAAAGTGTTGCCTGGCGGTGTCTGTAAAGAAAAAAAAAAGAAAAAAGGAATCAAATGTATTGCCTTGGCACAAACAAGATGCAAACAACGAAAAGGCAACTCGCAGCAGATCCTTATTTTACCAATGGATTGATTCTAATATTATTCTGAGCCCTCTGGCAGTGCCGGCTACTGCTTTTCCCCACCACTTCCACGAATATGATCTATTGTCCACCATCACAAGTTATCCTTCTCTATATACTTGTTATAGCAGGAGGTTTCAATTTGGGGTCGTTGGTGCGGCATTTGAAATTACAAGTTCTGCAGTGCGAAGACCCCACACACCGCAAAGGGATACATAATAGAGAACGCTGACTTGCAACCACAGCGCCTATGTATATTATACTCTGCAATATAATCTCAAGGTATGTAAGTCAACGCCGCGTTTGTGACCTCTTGCTGTGCCCTGTGTTCTTGGCGCTGTAGAATTTCTTTGCTTTCTTCAGCTTTAAAGCTTGCTAAAAGTACCAGTTGCGGACTTGCTTTACTTGCTAATAACCTGTCTTGTTTAAGTTGATTGTACTTGTTTAGGTTCGTTTTTTTTAGTTTAGTTTTGTTTTGTTCACGCTAAAGGGCCGGCAAACAACAAAGTAAGCGCTGTCGATTATCTCAGACATGGGCCTTGGAAGATGTTTACACTAGATAGATTTAGCTAGGGGATCAAGTGGAGATGCCAGAAGCACGCGCCTGCTGCTACTCCGTTCCACTTTTATATGGGCTAAGGCTATATGTGTGATGAAAATTACTTGCCAAGCATAGGAAAAATAACTAGCTTTGTCAGCGCAAGCAAAAGGTTGTTCCCCGTTTAAGTTCTGATCAGTGCGTGGAAATACTTAAGCCGGTTTCAGTTTTTCTGTAGAGTAATTGGTTGGTTTTTATACAAGTTAAGGAAAGGATAAATGGGGAAAATTTCCTCCGGTATTCGATGGCATTAAACGAATTCGAGTTTCTACATAATATCTCGATTAAAAAAGGCCGCGCGGTCTTATGATCCTATGGGTTTTCGTGAGAACATACATGTTTCTATACAGGCTCGCGTATTATCATAAGCGACTATGTATATGAGCCATGTGTTGTTTTTTATATTTGAATAGCGGCAGTGATCTCCACGGACAAATATAACTGACAGACTGCTGCGACTGATAGATTGTCGCATACAGCGCTCCCGAAGGGAGAACTTTCCGATTATGACCCAAGATTATCTTTATATGACAAGCGCGTGTTGCGGCTTCTATCAGGAACATCTTGCGAATTGGCGCTCATTTGGGCGCCAGGGAGAATGTAAAAAAATTATTTGTTCCCGAAGAAAGGAGTTGTCGATAGATTCGTTTTTGTATACAGAAAGTAGCAACTACTCTGCCTCCAGGAAGCTTCAACGTCATAGTATTTTTTCTAGGGACACTGACCTGGGGCGCTATAACCTAAAATGATTCCAAACTGTTTTGATTCCAGACTCCTGACGTCAAATTTACGTAACCACCGACGCAGGCATCGGGCGGTGACTCGCAGCGTTGTCTGAACAACCCAATCAAACAGTCTCCTCGTTTATAGGAGGTCACCGTTGTTCGCTTTCAAAACCAACAACATTGTCACCACTCAGCGGTTTTTCTTATCCAATTGACTGACAAGAGGCGAGGAGCACGCTCTACTGAAGAGGCTTTCGATGGGGCCGAGCCAGCACAGTGAAAATAGATAACCGCATGAAGAGGGTGGTGCCGGCTTCTCCAATTGGTCCGCTTCGTCTTACTTAGCTTACGGTGGCTGGTCGAAAATCGCGGCGGCGTGCTATGGAAGGATAAGAATGTCGCTAAAATGGATCCTCAGCAAGGAAGAGTTGGCAGAGCGATGTCGTATGCATGCCGAAAGGGCTCGATAACGTTTTACTGCCGCGCAAGAAAGGTTTATCATACGCAAATAAATACATGCTCACCGGCAGGTGCGAGTAGCGAGCGCCTGAGCGATCGGCGGGCAGCCATCTTCTGTTCCTTTCGGAACGGGCAGTCTGTGGCTATTCGGAAAGAATTTCAGTTTTGCTCGGCATATTAATGCTTTTTTTTTTCCGCGTACACGTCACTTTGACGTAGGGAGTTTTCGCGGTTTTTGTGACGTCGCGTGAGAGACAGGCGAAGTTGGGAGTGGCCCGAAAATGTTTTGACCAATCGTGGAGGCTGATTGCAGAAATTGGAATCAAGACAGTTTGGAATCATTTTACCTTATAGCGCCGCTGAACCAAACACTCGAGTTGCCTGTTACCATGTGTGTTTGTGCTTGTTACTTTTGTATGTTGCGCGCGTGTCTACCATGTACGTGTGTGTCATTTCATGTATCATCTTTGTCAATTGGAGCAGCATGCTGGGCGTCTGTCTCGGCAAACATGTACAGCTCCAATTAATGAACATCTGTCATATAGTGTGACCCAAAAAAGGGTTCACTGTTTAAGAGATGCGCTCATAATTCCTGTTTCCTGATTCTTCATTTCTCTTAGTTTGCCTTCTAATCACTGTTACGTTTCCTGCGCCATTAATAACGAGTGAAGGCAGCAGAACAGTAAAATGATGAGTTTCTGTCACATACACTTCAGTATAATCTTGACAGGCCTTTCTAAGTTTTCTAATGAAAGTACTTGCTCAAACTCTGCTATCAGATAGCATAGGGTTATTTGCAGAATGTCGAACCGAAACATTTTTCTTTTCGGTGTTCGTTTCGGTTCCCTGAAAGCTGTTCTGTTCCGGATCTACTCCGGAGCGAAAAAATAACGGTTCAATCCGGTTCGAACCGTTACTTGAGTTCATTTGCATGACCGAAGATTAATTACAGAAAAAAACAGCAGAAATTTATTTTTTACAAAAACTCGATGCTGCTGCTAACTTACACTGAAAGATTACGCCTGTTGTGTGTTCTCCAGGAAACACGTAGTTGCAAAAAAATATTCAGATCAAACACCAGTGCTGGAATATATGTAAAGCGACGCTTTATTGAGGGGAGAGAGAGAGGGGGGGAGAGTATATTGAGGAAAAGCAGAGACTCATCTAGCATGTTACTCCGCTCAAGTGCAAAGAGAAGAGGAGAAAAATAGGGGACTGAGGGGTAATAATGAGGACATGCAGTAGGATGAGATTTATTACACGTTCGTGTTTGAAGGGCCCGTTCACAGCCTAGGTCTTCTTTAAGTAAATATTCTAAGAGAGCCATGATGGCTCGCTTCATTTATATGTCTGGTCAATGGCCCAGTAACACATTTTCACTGAACGGCCTGTTGTTAATTGGCGCTAACGTAAATATCAATGCGTGCCGTTCAAAGTCATACTGGGAACAAGCAACAACTATATGTGTGTCACGGTGTACAGATGGAGAGTAGATAGAAGGCAAGGAAGACGAAGATTAAAGGCAGTAGGCGGGCGACCATGTTGTTCTACGTCCGCAACCTCCTGCTCGCGTCACATGTGCTCTACCGTCTCAGGAACCTTGCAAGCATCACAGTCTGGCGAGTCCGCGTGTCGGATGCGATGTAAATGTTATCGCGTTAAGACAAAAGCTATTCTGCCCCCTAACGCATTACGCTGAAAACCGCACAAAGTGTGCTGCTACTTTTAAAAGCACGGGAAGATGGTGTGTATCTGCAAGGTAGCGTAGTCGAGCCATAAGCGCAAGCAATGCATGGTTGAAAAGCTACAGAAAAGGTGGCTAACCTGAACCGAAATCCGTTATTATTACTTTTTTTTTTTTTGGGGGGGGGGGGGGGGGTCGCTTCGGAGTGAAAGAAATAGTAACGCTCCGGTTCAGTTCCGATACGAACAAAAATAACGTTTTTCTTTTTTTTTAGTTTTTGTCTTTTGGCTCAGTTCCGGTTTGATACTCTGGTTATTTGCACGTATCTGCCAGTGCTCTCGACCCTCTTTCTTGTCATTACTGAGGTAAGGTCTTCACACCAACGCTGCATACCAGGCTGTCATTGAGAGGGCGACCAAACAAAATAATCATGCCTCATGCACATAAAAGTAGTCACTGATGTTCGCATTCGTTGATACCCTTTGTTACCCTAGCTAAACAGACATTTTACTAGCGTTTAAACTTCTAGCTACTCCACATACAACAAACCTCATTTTTGGGATCTACGTCAGTACACGTTAATTTGTATACTGGTGCGGTCACTGTGAAGTGGTTATCCTACGAATACACTGAGACTAAAGTGCTGATCTTGCCCCTTGTTGCCGCTGCTATTTGTTTTTGTGCCTGTATTTTATTCTCTTCCCATCAGTTTAAAGTTGTGTTTGTAGCTGCTGATGGGATTGCCGCGATTTTCAGTGTTGTTTTAATATGCCTTTAATACGACTTTAATAGGTACACGCGTCATAACGCTAAGTTACTGTGCACCGTTTACATTACAGCTTACATGTTAAATTTGCATGTTGCTCTAATGGAGAACTTATCCATTAGCATAAATCACAATTAATTTATTCTTTTGTAGGTCTTTACTATGAATTACTACACATGGTTGATTATACGAATATTTTAAACCGAACACAATATTGACAATCTTGTTAGAGCCGCCATGCGTGGTTAGCAGTGCATATAAAATAAAGGTTCGAGTTCGCACCTGTTGTGCATGAGAAAAGCCCCATTCTTCTGTCCGCCGTGCGATTTGAAACCACTCAATCAGTGCCGGTTGCGGCGTGCGCAGGGCTGTCGGACGAGAGATCCAGCCGGACCTCCGCCCGCAGCTCGTCGCTGATGGACTCGGACATCAGCAGCAGCTTGTCGTCGACGCGGCGCATGATGCGCACCACGTCGTACGGTGACGATGCCGGCAGCAGCTACTCGTCCTCCACGGTGCGTCGGAGCTCGCGCCTCTCGGCGCTGGACGACGACGACATCGGGGCGAGCACGAGGCTGCAGAGCAGCAGCGTGCGCACTTCGAGGCTGAGCTCCCGAAACGACGACGACTTTGGATCCTCCGCGATCACTCGAAGGGCCCTGGCCATATCGAGCGGCGACTCTTTCGAGAGCAGCCGCAAATCTTCGCTCACGTCGAGCCTCCTCGGCGAGTCCGTCGACAGCTCGGCGTCTCGGGCGCTGCGGCGCCTCAGCAAGGACGATGACAAGGAGAGCTTCACCAGCAAGCGCTCCAAGCTCGCGTCCAAGTCGTCCTTCGACGTCGACGAATCGAGCGCGTCCGTGCGCTATAGCAGCACCAAAATCACCAGCACCATGGAGTCGAGCGACCTCGGGGCCGCCAGCTACACGGCCAGCAAGGCTAGCTACAGCTACAGGGATTCGGCAGGCTCGGCCACAGAACCGGAAGCTGGGGTAAGTAGTGTTTGCTCTCGCGACTAGCTTCCACCAGCTACATTCGGTTGTATCATAACTTGCCTGGTGAGGCAGACAAGAGGGCCAGGGCTAGAACAATAGAACTGAACTGCGCAGCTGAAATTAGCGATTCGCTTTGCT
Organism: Dermacentor silvarum; assembly: GCF_013339745.2. Classification (NCBI taxonomy): domain Eukaryota; kingdom Metazoa; phylum Arthropoda; class Arachnida; order Ixodida; family Ixodidae; genus Dermacentor; species Dermacentor silvarum. The sequence goes on along the minus strand of NC_051154.1, from coordinate 59,573,418 downwards.
CATTTCCTGTGCCTTCCGTGCTTGCGCCTTCTTACAACGCGAGCTCTGTGCAAGCTACAACTCAAATCATTCGAAAAGGAAACGAGGAAGGATATAAAGAAAACAAGAAGAAGAGAAAGGCCAACAACAACCGATCACACCACATTATGAGTACGACCATTACAGACGAGAGTCTAGTCCCGTTGTTGAAAGGAAATCACATCACAACTCCAGCACAACTTTGTGAGCTTCATATCTAGTTGAAACACGACCTTTCAGAAGCAAGAAAACAATAAACAGAGCTCGATCAATATTAAGTTGCTGCAACTGGCTCAGCAGCGCACAGCGTCAACTGCGGGCCGTTGCTATAAAATTGTATATAGCTACAATTCACTTAAAATAACAATACCTATAATCGTGCAAGTGAGATTTCTCGTATATGAATGCCACTCAACCGCTTAACAGCAAGCTAGCCACAAGAAAGCCTATTTTAGAGTCCTACGACATCAGAAGAAGGAAATAGAAAATACGAAGAAGACGCATTCGCCTAAACTGCCACACTCATATGCCTAGCTCATCATTGTAACGCCCGCTCACAGAGCACTGAGAGCCCTGTATAAACCCTGTTAGCACAAGTTCAGTAGCCAGCTATTTATCACAAACAAATGAAAACAGAAACAGCATGCAAAATGAAAAGCACAGGTAAACGTAGCTGATCACTTCTTTAGGGAGACCCTATACGCAGTCCTCTTTTTCCGAGTCACACACACCCGTACTAAAGAAAAAAAGAAAGAAAGAAATCTGTTCCTTAATTGCTATCCTACTATACACTCTTCCGTCAAAGCCACTTATACAGATTCTGTTGCTTCCCAGAGGTCACTGAACAGGAAGTCTCGAAGTCACACAGACTAGGCCACCATGTGGTTTGCCTTTAAAATGAGTTGTGCTTACCCGAAGTCGTTATCCCGGGCTGCGGTTAAGATGTAAACTGCATGATCTTTCTTGCAATTATGACACACTGGCGACTCCTAGCACCCCACCCTACTGCCACAGCCATCCCCCCCCCCCCCCCCCCGAAAAAAAAAAAACGAGATAATACTTGGAGTGTCTGAACGATTAACACTGGGGTGGCTAAAATTGCTCCAGGTCAAGCAAGACATTGGTTCAGAGCCACACAAACATAAAGAGGCCGCTGTGATACCTCGCGAGGCCACATTGTGCCTGGAATACACAATCGCATGAAGCAAGTGTTCTTGATTACTTTTTATGAGGTAAGTTCAAACATAAGGTAATTGAAATCTAGGCCCCATGCATCAAGTTTGGACGCTGGAGCAGTCCGCAAAATCTTGTTGCGGCCAATCGTGTTTGCGAACATCTTATTAGTGAAGGCAATCGGCCAATGACCGACGGTACTACAGACGATGACCTTCGTGAATTGTACCTCTGATCTCTATGTGGCCACATATGTGGCCTCATAAAAAGGGCCGAATTCCTTGCATTTAAAGCTGCGGTTATTGATTCTTTGACGTCACCAATGCCGAATATGCCTATCCTGCTCCGGCACTTGGAACAGCTGCTGTCTTTCAGATTGGACGTCATTATCGCACTTCCTAGATGCGGCAGAGTTCTTGAGGGGGGGGGCTTTACCTCAGCCGCCGATTCTGGTATCGCACTTCGTATACACTGAAACTCCTCATTTCACTCATTTTGTTGATGCCCCATTCCTCCCGCTTGCCCTTTCTACCTGCAGTTTTGTATTTCTTTCACTCTTTAATTTTTTTCTTTTACCTACCGTATTTAGCCCAACGCTATCGGTGAACTCCTCTCCTTCATCTAACCCCCTCCACCCTTTTCTCCATCAAAGAACAAAAAGAAAAGAAAGAAAAAAAAAGAAAAAAATGGTTACCGCTTCTTGCTGTAAACCAGCGTTTTTCGTCACTAAAGGGGCTGTGAAGTAACTGCCGTCGATGTTGAGGCCTTACGTCGGCCCATTGGGGAAGCATACGAAAAACAGAAAGCGCACCAGCCGGGACAAGAAGAAGAGTGAACGGGATTATGGTCGTTCGTCCTTTCCTGACCTCTTTCCCCAAGCTAATAAAGAAGGGGAAGCGCCCCAGTAAGTATAAGTATTGTACTTGTAGTACTGTTTACCCTATTTCTATGACGTGTGGCCATGTGTACACGGAGCAAACTGGGCGATATCTGAACGGCTCAGGGAACATCAAAATGCGTTAGGAGGCGCAGTGTGTTGTTCTCACCTGAGGATGCACAGTCGACAACCCGGGTGAAAAGAAGAGTTTTCGCGCACTTTAGCTTTGATCTCTCACGTAGATCAGCTGGAGAGATATCAGTAATCGCATAGACAAAGCAGAGTCAAAGACTGACGGCTGGTGTGATCCAGCCGTCAGTAGCACTACAGGAGAATGAGATATCGTTTGAACTGGTAGACTACGAAATTAGAGGGTAGGATTGTATGCTTCACTGGCTTTTGTAATTTGTTAGATGATTGTGACTGTCGCATAATAAGGCATTGCAGGACGCAAGTGCACTGTAATGAATATTTAAATGTCTTCATTCATATCGAAATACATTTTCAAAATCAACGTTCAATTAGCAAACGGCGCCTGGATTGTGTTCATCGCTTTCAATTTTTTCCTTTTTTTTTCTCTCTCGCTGTTCTTATTTGCACAATGTATGATGACCAACTTACCCAGTATTTTCTTGCCTGTTCCCCTTGTCCCAGCTGCTGCGTTTTCTGTTTGAATATATTGCTGCAGCTTTGTCAACGAGACTTTACTACTCCTCAATGCAAGTGCATCGAATCGTGCAGTGGGTCTACGGGGCATTTCAAGCGCTTCCCATGCCGGTGGCGCTCGGCCTGCCAGGCGCGAACATGCAGCGCTGTTTTCATCTTCTTTTTACCCATTGGTGCTTCTGTGTGATCAGGAAAGCCACAGAAGGCGTGTTCAAACAGCATAAGTGACGTAAAGGTTTCACGAATTCAAAACACAGCAAATGGTGTAGAGGCGTATTGTTCCCTGCGCGTGGTCCACTGTTAAAGAGAACACATTGATGTAGAGTACGTGTGAATATTTTCCCCTGTAAGTGTACAATCTTCCGGCTTTGCAGCAGCTGGCTTATGGATGGTGGCGCTGGCACCTTGCTACATCCATGTGCATTGCGTTGAAAAAGCTTCATCTGGCACCACCGAAGTGAGAGCCGCTCATTGAGGTGTTCTCCTTAACGGTTTACCGCACTGTACTTCAGTTCCTCTTGAAGAGAGGCGAGGAATGTTTTGTCGTCCCGTTGTCTTCAAGCTTCAGTCGACTATAGATATTTTGCGAATGATGACTACCGGTAAAGGACTTATGGCAGCCGAACGAATTATAATAAAAAAAGAAATGTTTACGTGTGAATAACATACTGAACTATTACGTGCCAGTGATAATAAGGCGCATTGTGAAACTTTTAACTAAACAGCAAAACACGTACACAGAAAGACCACCAACCACCTTGCGCACACACACGCACACACGTACGCACGTACGCACGCATGCACGCACACGCACGCACGCACACGCACGCACACCACCACACGCACACGCACACACACACACACACACACGCACACGCACACACACACACACGCACACGCACACGCACACACATGCACACGCACGCACACACACACACACACACACACACACACACACACACACACACACACACACACACACACACACACACACACACACACACACGCGCGCGCGCGGGCGCGCGCGCGCGCGCGCGCACGCACGCACACAAAGAAACACCAGCACGTATACACATACGCTTATTTCTGCGGTGTTGTCCCAACTGTTGAAGGGATGATAGCGGTGTATATTTCTACAGTTAGCGCACCTTGGGGTACCTTTGCCTTAGGTACCTTTTTTTGTTTTCGGCGACCAGAGCGGTACGGTATTGTTCTTACAAAATCGACCACTAACCTTCAAAGGAAGTAGCTCGACTCTGGCCTGTAGGTAAGTATGTCAGCTAATGAAAAAAACGGGCCGCACGTTGAGTAGTGTTATACAGCAATTGTCCCCTAGCGGCGTACCTAGCACTTATGCGCTCACAGATCGACCACTCATGTGACCCTTTTGCTCGTAAAGACGCCGTTAGCTTAACAGTAATATTCAATGCGCTCCCATTCTTTCTTGGCAAAACCAAACGCCCGGTAAAGACTAGGCGCTGCAGGTAACGCACGGCACTTTTTTTTTTTTTTTTTTGCCGGCGATCGCCCTCCTGAAGTCTTAAATTCAGCAATGTTAGAGCAATGCTTGACACATATAGGCTTTATTTTCTATTTCACTTAGCACTGCAAGAGATTGAAAACGTTTCATTGTAGGTCTCCTCTAATTCGGAAACTGAAAAGGATATGTCCGTTGAGACATATGTACGCTTATAATTTGTTGAGCTGTCACTATGAGAAAAGGACTATGAGAAAAGGTGCAAACGATTATGAGAAAAGGGGGCAGTTGGATCGCAAAGCTTGAAATACTACTCAAAGTGTTTTATACGGTGAGGGATGAACACTAGACAGTAGATGAAAAGAAAAAAAGGAAAAGACACACACACACACACATATAAACACACGCGTTAACAGTCAAACCATACATAATTTAGAGAGTCGCATCGAGGCCTGTATCCCTCAAAAATACCAAAAGTGCCCTTACAGAGCTCAACGCAGAGTCAGCAGACCGCCATAGTCTAAGGACGTCCATCAGCAGAAGGCACCTGTCATAAGTTGTGTTTAAAGTGTCCTTTAAGACAGTCCTTGAGTTGCAAAACATCTGCAGATGCAATTCACTGGTCCAAGTCCTCGTCAACACTGCAAGTGGAATGAGCACAAGTGAGCTTTAAGTGGTGGTTTATGTAAGCAACATTCAGACGAACGCGATGCATGCGTATACATATACTATCGTGCTTGCCGTGTTAACGCCATGGCACACGGACGCTTCAACCGCGGTCAAACGATTATGCATTGTCGCTTCGCATTACATGATACGCTACGCTGAGAGTGCAACGCAACCGGTGACACAAAAGCCGCGGCATCTTAAGTATGGTATTAGGATAAATTTAAATGTACTACCATAAGCAGTTCTGGCAACACGATCATCGACATTGTCTGTTATGCCACAGTGAGCGGGCAAACATTGTGGCACAGCACTGTGGCTCAAGTTAAAGGCCATTGTATGTAAGCATTTAATATCTGTGATTAGTTGTCGGTTAATGTCTGGAATTAGTCGCGGTGACCTCGAGTATTGCAGTCACCAGCGGATTACTAAAATCCTCCTATGGCAAATCGGTTGTCGCAAAATAAAAGGCTGACCGCCGTGTAGCCAGCTCTGTAGCTGTGGTTGATGTACCGCGACTAAATACTTTTACACTGCAATGACTACAATAAAGGGCACGTGTCGGTATAACGTAAGGATTCCTTTCATAAGAACCGATTTTTTTTTTTTTTTATCAACGAGCGCTCACGACCAACCTATCCCGGCGATGACAAAGGTGAAGCGCAGCTTCGAGCACTGACAAAGGCGTTAGGTATTAAAAAATTAAATTATGGGGTTTTACGTGCCAGAACCACGATATGATTATGAGGCACGCCGTAGTGGGGGACTCCGGAATAATTTGGACCACCTGGGTTTCTTTAACGTGCACCTAAATATAAGTACACGGGTGTTTTCGCATTTCGCCCCCGTCGAAATTCGGTCGCCGTGGCCGGGATTCGGTCCCGCGACCTCATGCTTAGCAGCCCAACACCATAGCCACTAAGCAACCACGGCGGATGCGATAAGTATTGGAACAAAATCATTAAATTGTCCCGGCTTTGCAATGCGACTCGATCATGACGAGCACTAGGTCATGACGAACATTAGCATCGTCCAATAAAATGTCTTAAATCTCGTTTCGTTTTATTCCTAGCCATCTTATGATTGTGAGTAGCATAAGTGGCACTGTCTTGAGCATGACTGTCTGCACTCTTCCTTTTTCCGAATATCACACTGCCCTTGAATAGTCACTTTTCTCCCTGAAAGTCGAAGCTAGGAAAATAAACTCAATACGCTATTTCCGTTTTTTAACTATATCGCAGAATCATATTTGTGGAGAAGCATGTCTGTGATGTAGCAACTGTATATGGCACCAAAGCACTGCCGTCAGCAGAAACTTCATCCCTACAGATGGAAGGGATTGTCATTTGCTTTGTCGGAAGCGCACCTGATCACCTGAAAGCATTACTAGCGTAATTTCGGCTGGTTAAGTCGTCGCGTGCATATAGTTCTAAGGGCGCAAGAGAAGGACTGTCGCGAGCAAGCTGCCGTGGAGCATCGAAAAGATTAGGAAAGAGATCACGAAGGCGCTTGAGCAATACAGCCTAATACAGGATGCCTTCGTCCCTACGTGTTCGATTCGTGAAGAGAAACCTTTAATACACAACATACTGAATGTGCCTCGTATTGAATAGACGTCTCAATTTTCTATAAAATATTTTTCGGGAGTAAGGTTCGACCTAACAACCTAGCAAACGTGCGCTCAAGCTGCGAACAGTGAACCAGTACTGGTGGCTATTTCGTCCTGCAGTACTGCACTTCGCGACAACGCGAACAATGACCGCCGCCTAGAACAAGTCACATATCTTCTCTCATGCATTTGTTAAAAAAAATTTAAAACAAAATAAAGTTCATCAAAACGTTTATTACGGAAAATGTTGAGATCTTGCCGTTATAGATGAAGAAAATTACCGTCGTTCTTCGTCAAACGTAAACAATAAATATGCACAAAGGGTGACATCCGCCGCGACTACAGATCAGGCATTTTCGGCAAATTAAGCTGCGGTCTTAATGACAACCGTTAGAGAACGGTCCACTGTAGAGAAAGAAATGGTAACGTCAGACTTGAAGTGAAAATAAGGATGAAAATGCGAAGAAAGCCGGTCGCTCATGGCGTTCTTCGCTTCGCTTGATAACTAAGCTGAGTTTTTGTGCGTCATCGAATTGGACCACGAGACAGTCACGATCTGAAGATGCAAACCTTCAGCTGGTCCTCTCGGCGCCTTCAAGTTGACCGAGGACGGAATACGTGAAAAAGTCTAGATTTACTTCAACCGGGAGCTTACTTTAATTATTTATGCGCTTTCTTTCTCAGTGCTGGTATTTTTTGCGAACTATCAATATCATGGTCAGTATCGTACTTTCAATTTAATTCATTACTTTATTCAGCAAAATCACTTAGTTTTCGCGTTTTTTTTTAATGCGTCGTGGGATAGAACGCGTGTTTTTACTTAGTTTTTAGTGTGCACCGACATACACATAAAAAAGGTAGCGATAAGCGGGTAGCTTAAGTGAAACGAAAGCGTTAACTGCGGAACGAATGTTCCGTGCACACGCAACGCCGTCTCGAAAGCTAGCAAAATCGTAAGAATACGCATCCTATACGTGCCAATTTTGAAGCGCGGAGACAGTTTACTAGAACTATATCACTCATGACAGCTCAGATTATATACGCGTAGAACATGCTGACTAGTCTTTCTTGAAAGATATCTCTATGGCAAGCGATATTGACTGCTTTTCTTCAAGAAAATATGTAGAGTGTTGAATGAAGAAGTTTGTTGATTAATTTTTTCCCTAATACTGATACTGTATCCGGTCATTTCTTACTATCAAGCAAGCGTCGGCCATTAGATCCGTCAGCGCCGTGCGACGAAGCGTGACAGCGAAATGGGCAGAGGCACCGCGTAGGCGAAGCACGCACTAAGGAGGGACGTATTCTGCTTGAGGCTATGTTATAAAAACCGTAGTTTATTTCCTAATATTACAGAAAAAAGTTAGATATGTAACAAACTATGATATGTGATACTTTTGTGGCATTAAAAGATAAAAGAAGGCTGGTTTTCTAAAGAAAAAAATCAGTTGGTCAAATGAACCATTCTGAAAGAACTAACAAGGACAGTGGTCGGTTATATTTTCTTTCTTTTACTTCACTGAATCCACTAGGAAATGGCACATCGCACATGCACACAAAGTGACTCTTCCCGCATGTGGTCATGGAGGAAAGAAACAAAATAGGAGAGGCCCTGACGTCACGTTTTTGACGCCGGAAGTGCAGCCGTCCTGGGGTGACATCTCCCTTTGTGTCTCTATTCAGCTCGTCGGAGCAGATAGGCGCCAGCTTTTAGCTTGCGTTGTGACGAGCCGCCGGAAGTGTGTGCTGTTGATGCTCCTCTAAACAAAACCTATGACACTTCTGTAACATTTTTAGTGAAGCAGACGCGCCCCTGTGTTTTTCCGTGGCACGTTGAAGAAGACGACGAAGATCCGCACCGTGATTACGCGTTGCTGACCGACACACTCACAGACCCAAAACACAACTTTAAAGCTCGCACACCACACTCCAAATGCAGCTTGTCTAGCAAACTCAACGTGCTTCGACAAAGACCCGTTCTCAAAAATCTTACCGTATAAGACTCGGGTAAGGGCCGCACTTTTTTTTCCCCCACAATTTTTACGAGGTGCGGCCCTTACACGGGACCAAACCTTTTGGTCAAAATGGTGCCAGCGCAGCCTTGAATTGTGCACATCTTGGATCCCCGTAGGTGCCATTCCATCAGAGGTCAACGCGCAGCTCTCACCAACTATAGTAGCGGCACGTGGAAGTACGCAGCGTGAGAAAATTCACCGATACGCACGCGCAGCTTCGGGGAACCGAACGCGATTGATTCTCCGTTGGAAATTATTTTTCCTAAATATCAGGCTGCCAAGTTGGGGATGTGGCCCTTCCACAAGTGTGGCCCTTACATGAGTCTATATGGCCTTTCACTTTTCGGAAGCCGATAGCAGCAGCATGAGATTCACGAGCGCGGTTGCTATGGCAACGAGGATGTTTGGCACACCAGTCCCAGTGCTCCTTTGCAAAAAAAAAAAAAAAAAAAAAAAAAAACACCACGTAACTTCCGCCACACTCTCTTCAACTCATCCGGGAAGACCGGGGCCTCTTCTACGCTTTCCTTCCTCCATGGTGCAGGTCATTCCCACTCCTGCATTCCTTTGCTCAGAAACCGGCCGAAATAAGGTGAGAAGTCCATTGTACATACGAGCGGATGTTTGCCGGTATTGTACGACGCTTGTTCGATTTTATTGAAATTCTTTCTGGGCTTCGAGCATGCACAGAAGCGTAAAAATTTTATAGATTTGTTCAGTATACAGAGAAGGTAGATATACTAAGCTTTGCATGAATGCTTTGCATAAAGGTGTGCATGGAAATTACTTAGCTATCGCTAGGCGTTTGCTGGCATTACTTAGCAGTTTTGCCAACAATAAATGCGACGTGGGTGTCGTCTGCAATGTGGATGTCGATTTCACTGCAACAAAACAGTGGCGCCACCTGTCATAGCTACGATAAAGACTATGTTTTCGCCGTATACCCATGACAGACGGCGCCAGCATGTTGCAGTGAATAAAGAATTGTTAGTGGCATATCGGCCTAGATGACGCCCACTTCGTATTTATTGTGGTCAAAACTGGTAAGTTATGCACGCAAACGAGGTATTGACCTAAACTCAATGCAAAATGGTACCTCTGAGTGAAATTTCAGCGGAGATCAGCAAGCTGTTTAGCTGGAACGGTCATGCATACCTGGCGCTTCTGTTTATGCATTAGTCGGTACGTAAGATTGATACTTGTATCTTACATCCTTCGATTTAGGCTGTGTTTTGATACTATCCGCGAACGGCTAAATGGACAGCTAAGCGCGGACAGCGGCCCACTTAAGTCTTGTACCAGTTCTCACGAAGCGGGCAAAATAGACAACTTCGCGAAGACAGCATAAAGGCCAGAAACGATACAGTTCACTTGGCTGTCCAAACAAGATGACGGCTGACCAGAAGACTTGAAAACTCGAAGGAAATATCGTCTGTGTACAAGAAAACGTAGTCATGCTTTCTTGTGCTCTTAATCTAAGCTACATTGTGTTTTTCATTGATTCACGCACAAAAAAAAACCCTAAATTATAGCGATAAAAAATATGTGCTTTTCCTAGCTTCTTTCTTTGTCGACGCGAGGTGGCATCAAGTCGTAGAGAGGTCTTCCACATGCGTTCCATTAATTGGGCTCGAAGCTGTCTTCTTAGCCGTCAATGTAGACTGTATCCAATGCTGGCCAAAGTTGGAACACGTCCTTAGAGAGGGAGATGGGAGCAAAGGAAAGACGCTGAGGTGAACCAAATGAGAGACAGACGCGCACTCGGGAATCGCCTGGTAGACGACAGGGACGCATTCGAGGTACACTGGGCCCAGGCGCACAGTCCCGGTTGTTTCATCAACCAGCTCTGTCATACGACGCACACCGACGAACCCGTCGGCACTTGCAGGCTACACATATACAGAACGGCAGTTAAGCATCAATGTTTTTGTACCTCAATATCTGTTCATACTGGCCCTGTTAAAAAAAAAACGCCTTAAGGCTAATGGGCGCCCTCCCCGCCTGTGCCCAATCTGTGGAGATGATGAGACATTGATCACTTTTTTTTTTTACTCTGTCACCGTTTATCTTCAAAGACAAGTATCTTAGAAGCACGGTTTAGACTTTCTTTCTCCCGGAGATTCCTCTCTTGTACACGGTCAAAGAGAAGCTTGCTCAGCCATGGAGGTTTTCCTTAATGTTTTTTTTTTTAATTTCAAAGCGATTTTCTTGATAAACTCTTCGTTCGATCTTTCAATCATTTCCTCCCAAACATTTCTGTTGTTTTTAGTAATTACTAAACTTATTTTCTAATGCCATGCGACTCTTCGCCAATACCCCATATAGGGTATGCGCCATCCATCAGTAAAGGAAAACCAATTCAAACCTTGCTAAGCTCATTGTCGCTGTCGAAGAAGAAAGAAAACACTAATCGAAAACCGCAGAATTACCCCTTGCATAGACTTTCTGCGTGGCTATTGTATGCCCCGTTATGTCGCGAAATAGGAGTCAGAGTATCCAAGACTTAGGTGAAATTGTGTATTTTATTTCTATATTATTATGTAAGATTTTTTTAAATCACAGCGTGAGCACTCGTGTTTAGTTAAGCAGTTGTATGGGACGCGAACAGTACCGGATCTATAGCTTAAGTAGGAGAAAAGACGATAAAGTCAGCGCTCACTGTGCATCCGTTTCAATCTCTGTTCCCGTTTTCTTCATTTATTTGTTATGTTATGAGCGAGCAAACACCAATGCAAAGTCTATTACGGAAGAAGCATAACCTTTTTACGAATACTTCATTTCACAAAAGCGTTATTTTGACAGCCAACACCATGTCTTAAAGCAAGACACGTTCAAAACAAGCCAAAGTGTTTCCGCGAATTCAGCAAGCGCTTATTTTGACAACACGAAAGGAAGGCGACTCATTGATGAATGAAGATGACACATTCGGAAAATTGTCGTCTTCCTTCAATCTTGTCAAAAGATGTTTCTGCTGAATTTCCGGAAAGTAGGAGTCAACCCGTTCAGCTGAGAACCATCGCAACGCCAAATCGTCCATATACAGCGGCATTCCTATATGGTGCAGGTGTGAGCTTTACGAAGCCCGCATAGCCAGATTTTCTTGCATAGTTATACTATGTAAGCAACTATAACGCAACCAAGGAGGTCTAAAAAAGGTTTTGCTGAAGTGAAAATGATGTTCCCAAGGTGAAGCCAGACCAGCGCGATTTTATAAACATTATCCCATAGTAGAGGAAAAGAGTTAAACTCATGTGAACTCCCCATGAGTTTAACATGGCTTATATTGCTGTACATGTACTAGTCGACGTGTACCTTTGTGCTACTGGTTTTAGGATGAGGTCTGAACGTCATGGCGTTTATTTTGTTGGAGACAACGGCATCAATAATCAGGCGAATATAATATTTTCGTCGCGAACAAGCAGCTTCTATTTTCTCATTAGCATAGCGTTTACATTAACAGACCGAAAACACTTCATCTGTAAGCGGACGTCACCTGGAAAGGCTCTAATTCTGAGGTGCCGTAGGGGCAAGCGTTGGCTTCACCTCTGCAGCTGCACGAGCTTCCACTCGAGCAAATGTTTGTAGAACTCCTTCATCGCCACCTACGCCAGTTTCTAGGCCGGTGCTTCCCCCTGCTAGTCACTCAACGAAGCCGCCGCTCTGACGCAACGATGACGTGGTTGCTTGGGTAGAGGCAAGAAATTTGAACGGCACTTTCACTTTTGGCACCACCCCCCGCCAGCTAAGTTTAGAATCAGATGCACAAGAAAGAAATAAGAAAATGAAGCCCACGCCAGTTTTCGAGAACAGCATAACAAATAACATCACCTGCCTCGGCTTGCTTCTCAGTTTTCTCCAAAGGTGTCGCTTCAATTCAACGTTAAAGAGATGGGAATGGCGGGAACGGCAACCATATCTGAAAATAATTTAATTTGATTCTATTGACACGTTATATTACATTGCATTCTTTTGTGTCAAGCACAGCCGGTTTCTCCCTACAGCGGTTGTTTGTGACAAGTTTATTATTATTATTATTATTATTATTATTATTATTATTATTATTATTATTATTATTATTATTATTATTATTATTATTATTATTATTATACACATCTATATGATTTGTCTTTATTTCACCATGTAAACGAACATTCATACTTCGGCGCTCATCCCTTCAATTAAAATGAATTCAGACACACCACTGGCAGCTATGGCACACACAGTCGTCCTCTCTTTCAGTTTTTTTTTTAATCCTCTTTCGCCTTCTCATGAATTTCTTAATATAAAATTGCAGCCAGCCTGAAAGAAACAGTCAGACCAGTTACAAATAACTGTGACGATAACATTTGTCTTAGAAACCCCACGTAAATAAACCCACCAGCAATTCGTAAATAAAGTGCCCAACGAAAAAAATTGATGTTCACAAACATGGACAACCTAACGCTAAGGAGGTATGTTGCAAGATTCCCTCAAGGCAGTCACAGGTTTCTTTGATTGCTTAAAAAAATAGGAGGGGGGGGGGGGGGAGGGAAGAAAACGCGAAAGCCGGTTAGGAACAGAAATTTCGCGCTTGTAGTGTGATCCTTGTTAGCTCTCTGCAAAATAAGACGCGTTCTTCCTGTTTTGGCGCGAAAGGAAGGCAGCCATGCAAATGAGTCTCTGGGAAACAAAGGACTTGGCCTCCCGATAGACCGGGAGATATGACATTTTGCGGTGCACAAACCCTGTCAAGGGCCCTCGCAGCGAATGTGTTATGGACTGAAGCATTATTCTGTATTCTGCCCGCGTCACTGCTGTACGGTAATGGCAACGAAACCTTGAAGAAAGGCTGTTGAAGAACGACCATTGTCCTCGCGTTTACTAACGACCGACACCGTAAGCTCGTTTTCAGAAGTTCTCAGGTCACTGAGCTGACCATGGCCAATGCTGTAAGGCTTACATGGCAAGCCCCGGCGCTCTAAACATAGGAAGCCTGAGGAAACTTTGAAGAAAAGAAATGTTCAGGGTAACAGGGCTTAACAAAGTCTGTCACCGTATCACTGCATACCTTCCTTTCTGGTGCAACAGGAGGCTGTTATGAATTTAGTGTTCGGTGTTGTCAGATTTTTACTTTTGGTAAATTTGTTTTTATGGCAGCAAATCCGTTCTATAAGAGTTACTAGTTTGAAAACATTTCTACTTGTACTGGGCAGTAAGAGTGGGATGGGAAAGCTGAATACCTCGACGCCTCAATTACTGGGTCAAAGAAAACAAAAAAGGATGCTTTTTTTCTTCGTTTTACGCTTAGCGCAATGCCTGCCTTTTATAACAATTTGCTTCTGCTCTTATGAAATAGGTTACCTCTCGTAGACACAAATTTACGAAAAGCAGAAATCGAGAACACGAACAGCATTCGCAACAGTCGTCTGTGTCACCAGGGACGAGGATATGCAGTTATGCAGTGACAGACTTTGTTAAGCCGCATATGGTACGCCAGTGACTTGTGACTAAGACAATACTACCAGTAGACTTATCACAAAACGCTATGTCGTTTCCTGGCTAGAGGTCAGTAGCCAGGAAACAATTTAAGGTAACTACAGGATTTTTCTCTCCAAGATTTAACATTTGACAAAGCTGAAAATAAAGATATGCTATTCAAATTTTAGTCAGCTAATTCACATGCCGGTATAGGTACAATATATTTGTATAGAAAAATAAATTCTCAGTGCTCAGGTTATCTTAGTATTGACAAAGTGTGTGACGTGCTCGTTCGTTTAACCTAGGTACTCAACGTCATGACGTGACAGTGCAATGCGTATTTGCTCTTTGTTCTGACTGTGGCATTATTTATTATATAAAAAAATTATTAGCAAGTTCAGAACTTTTCAGTTGAGGCTGGAGAAGAAAGTGATCAGTCTGCCTGCTGTAAGATCCCCTAAAATAGGTCTAAAATATAAAATGATTTCATACTGAAGCCTGACTGGAAACAGCGAGAACATTACCCTTGTGGTCGTAATCATTAACGATCGATACGTAACCTCGTTTTCAGAAGTTCTCACGTCACTGCACTGACCATGGGGATTCGGTTTTGTATAACGCTTTCATGCACACATTATCACCCCCCCCCCCCCCCCCTCGGTGTTGCGCACAATAAATTCCAAGTTAGCGTTGTCTGCGGCAACACCCCTCAAAAAGTCGATTTTGCAGCAACAAAACAGTGGCGTCACCTGGCACCGTTATGGTACGAGGCGCTTCCACCATGGTGGTGACAGATGGCGCTACCATTACGTTGTACCGAAACTTTATTTACTGGCGTCGCCGCAGAGGACGCACACTTCGGGCTTATTATGAACGAAACGGGGAGCAAGCAATGCAACGTGGTATCAAAGTGAACCCGCCGCCAAATGCTGTGAAATGCTGTGAAATGCTGTGAAATTACAGCTAGAACGAGCCAGTTCTACGGGTAGGCATTTCATATACTGCGCCTGGAAGGTCAGCGGGGCTCCACACACTTAGCTTATCTGTACCTCTATTCACAAAGATGTTCACAATTTGGAGCGGTCTGCAAAAAAAAAACAAAAAACAAAAAAAAAAACAAACAAACAAAAAAAACAGGTGCTGACTGTTTTCTGACAGCGAACATGTTAACAAAGATGACCGGCCGATAACACAGTTCCTATAGGAACAAAACCTTTCTCAATTAGACACCTTGTTCTTAAACGCCATTTGCTTTTCACTAATATAGAAACGCCTGTTCGCGCATTCAGATAGTGCCTACGCTTCGTTCGGTATTTCTTTAATCAGTCAGAGAACGCTCACAGTTTAACCAATGTATCCAGGATGAGCTTGTCCCTTCTGCATTATGGGGTGGGCGCGAAGTTTAGGGGGATGTTTATGCGCACTGATGAAACAATAAAATTTCCCTTCATATAGGTATGTCATGGGAAGAAACGAAAGCTACAGCGACAAGAAGACAGTGACGTATAACACGGGTGGCGCGAGGAAACTGGGTGGGCCTATGTGGGGGCAGAACACGATTGACGGAGGTATAAACGCCTACCAGCGGATAAAGAAGTGGGTGACTGAAAACAGGAAGTGGAAGAAACAAGGAGGCAACAGGGACCCACTGCAGAGATGTCACGTTGCTGCGATAGGAAGTAAGAAGTTCATAACTTCGAAGCTCAGAATGATTGTTATGAACGCGGAGAGCCATTTCAGATTTTAATAGCATTCCATCTCGGGTGACAACTCTCTAATCGCATTTGCATAAATGACTTTGCAACTTCTTAGAGGCGAGAGTGTTCTATCTGTACTATGAACTGATTCCGTTCTTGCGGTGACTCTTTAAGTGCGAATATTAGACTCTCGTTAATTTATGACCGGCATATGGCCTGCTTGTTGCAAGCAGTGATCTCTATGCAGAGTCATTTCTTCAATCTTAAGTTCAGCGTACAGTATGATTGGAAAAAACAATTTTAAAGCATATGTATTGCTGCATGGTATTGCATGTCTATTGCCGCAAACAGCCTTAAGCCCGCCTGACTGTACGCTTTAGCAGTTTCGTTTTACACTCCAGCAAGGAACTTTTTTTGCCTTTTCTTAATTTTTTTCAGTTTTTTTTTTCTGCGCATCTGCCACCTCATGTCTTTTTCGGCTGTCGAGTTTATTTCATTGCTTTCTGACAACCATCGTTCTCTAGTTCATTTAAATGCCCGTCGCCTGCGAAGGAATATTGATAGCATTAGTGATTTCATGCACTCAACGAAGCATTCTTTTTCATTCATATGTGTATCTGAAACCTGGCTTTCTGATGGCGATGCTAATCTGTACGGTTTTCTGTTATACAAATCTGAGTACTGTCAACGTGCATCTTATAGATGCTCATGGAGGCTCAGCCATTTTCATTTCTCCGGAAATCAATTACACTCGTAGACTAGATCTCTCCATTGACATTCCATATTGCGAATCGGTTTGGGCAGAAATCGAACAGCCTTACTTCACATATAATCGAAAGAAACAAATTCTTGCTAGCATCTATCACTGTCATTCGTCATCACTTGCCGAATTCTTATCAGCTCTTGAGACCGTCCTGAACAGTTCATCTCTAGAAAACAAAAGCATTTTGTTAGTAGGTGATATTAACATAAACTTTCTAGATTCTAATATGAGTAGTATCGCTGCATATACTTATTGCCTTTCAGGGTACGGATTTACCTGCCTCATTCACTCCCACACTAGATGTGGCATACGTGGTGCTCACACACTTCTGGATCATGCTTCTTCTAACTTCAACCCTCAGGCGTCTGGCGTAGTTAATGTAGATATTACCAATCCCAAATATCCCATATTTGTCACGTTTTATAGTCCTGTAGCTAGCATTAACACATTTAATATAACACACTTTGATCAAGAAAATTTTATTATTGCTATTTCTCATTGTGACTGGTCCAAAATGAAATCTCTAACTGATCTACAACAGACGGTGGATGTCTTCAGCACTTTATTTTTGGAAGCAGTTTCTTCTAGCACTTCTACCGTTGCATGCAACAAGAAATACAAAAAGCCTATGTACTATTGGATGTCATCTGCTCTTTTAACCAGTCTCAGAAAAACGGATGATCTCTACAAAGAAGTGAAGAGGCAACCATTTATTAAAGCCTTAGCACTTCGCTACAAATGTCGTCACAACCTTCTTAAATCTTTACTAAAACACGCCAAGAAAGGCTATTATTACAATGAATTCATAAAAAGTAAGAATAACCCTAAAAGACAGTTGAAACTGTTCCAATGCATTTTTAAATATGCCTGCTCTGAGTTCGTCTATACTGAAAATAAGTTACAATAACGTCACTTATCATCACTCTGTTGATATTGCAAATACGTTTTCTGAGTATTTCTGTTCGCCATCCTGTATTCCCAAAGACGTTTTTTTATTTGGTTTGCCACGTTTACCTCACACCTTTTTTTTTTTCTCTTTCCTTCTTCTGACGAAAAAGTGTTGTTTATTTGTAATCTTAAAAATACTTCTCCCGGTCCGGATAACATTTGTGCAGGTCATTTAAAGATGATTGATCATTTCTGATCCCTTAAGCCACATAATCAAGCTTATTTTGGCTGACGGTTGTTTTCCTGACTCATTAAAGCGTGCTAAAGTCATACCAATCTTTAAGAAAGGTGATAAAGAAGCAAATATAAATTAGAGGCATATATCTCTTATCTCTTCATTAAGTAAAGTCATTGAACATTTGTTTGTTAAGCGCCTTAATACTTACATAACGAAATTTAATATTATAAATCATTGCCAGTTCGGTTTCCGTCAAGGAAGCTCCAGTGACCATGCCCCCTTTACTTTCTTTGACTGACTTCATCAAACATTTAGTTGATAGTGGTAACTTCTCAGGTTCCGTATTTTGGGATTTAAGTAAAGCCTTTGACACGCTCACTCTATTCTATTCAGCAAGCTTGATTCTTGTGGTATCACCGGTCCCGCCTTAAACTTCTTGAAGAATTACCCGCTTAACCGACAATATGTGGTCTTCACGCGTGTCTCTTACTCAGACACTAAGATTACTATAAAAGATGTTCCTCAGGGGTCCACTCTTGGTACCCTGGTCTTCACCATATATATATATATATATATATATATATATATATATATATATATATATGACCTCCATGACGTTTTAAGTTCAGGACATTGCGTGTTACATGCTGACGACACTACGGTATCTTGTGAAGACAAAATGGTTCCCTCTTTAACATCAAATCTAAACTCTGTACTAAACTAGGTTGTTAAGTGGAGCAAAAATAATGATCTAACTATAAACCTTTCTAAAACTAAATTCATACTTTTCAGATCGTTTCAGAAGCCGATATTTGCTCCGGTAGTTCTGGCGCTAGGTCCTAATCTTATCTCTGCTTGTGTTTCATTTCTAGGAGTGCGTGTTGGCGTAACCCTTGGTTTTATTTTGCATATGATCGACGTCATTAAAAAAACTGCTTTTGGTATTCGTGCATTAATTAAAGCTAGGCCATATTTTCGACTAATGCATTGTTATCTCTCTATTTTTCCTTCATCCACAATCATTTAAACCACGGTATTTAAACCTCGGGCTACACAAATCAATCCTATATTTCACCGGCACAACACATCCAGAACCAGGCAGTCCGTATCATTACCTTTAGTCGCCGCCTTTTTAATGCTCTTGCATTACTTAATAAATACAACATTTTATCTCTTAGGAAGGTATTTCAATTTATTTGTACCTGCTTGTTCTTTAAGATAACAAATCGTCAACTACCTTTCGAACTTATTAACAGCGACTTATCAGAAAACACTAACTGTACACGTTTCGCGTCGGAAGGAAGTTTATTATTACCACTAGTTCGGCACTAATTACGGAATAAAAACTTTGTAATTTACAGCCATCTCATTCTGGAACTTTTTGCCACCCAACCTAAAGTCGTTCTCTAACTTTTTTCCTTCAAGAAAGCTCTGAAATTTTTCCTTCTGTCATTTTAATCTTTGTATTATGTCCAGCCCTTATTAACTTGTATAACTATATAATTTTTTTTGTTTGATGTTTTCATCACTGCGTTTTTACCAGCTATGATTATGTTGTATTTTGTTGGAGCTACTGCTTCATAAGTGGTCTTTAATTGTTTTCTTGTTACTTACGCATGCATTTTTAATCATTGTATTTTTCATCATGGTTTCCCTTACAGTCTTCGGACTATGGGATCCTATTCTGTAAAATCATTTTTGCATGGTCTTTACCGTTGCTAATACGCTAAATACAAAATTTTGAAAAAAAATCTGAAATTCTGGAACTTTGAACGCCGTAGCTGGTGAAGGCATTTTGGACGAGCTTATTTTATGTTTCAGTCCGTCATGCCACAATTGCATGGAATGGTGCTCTTGAATTTTACTCCTGTTTTTGTTTAGATAATTATGCAGGTTTAGTTCTTGATCTCTCCCTTGAACTGAACATTGTTTTTCTCCCTTTTCGCCGCTCACCCTTTCCAACGTTTGGTTTGGTGAAATGGTATAGAAGACAAGGTGTCCGATGTCTTCCTAAAACGGCGTCAAAATCTGTATTGCTATTTTTTTTTTCAAACACTCTCAATCCCAATTTCTCTTGCGGACGCTGCTCACACCAAAGAGTGCTTTCTCGGGCATCTGTGCGCGTCTGCCAACTTCTTTATATCTATCCTTCTATCATGATTGTTCCCCTGTCCTCTGTGCTGGCTAATAGCCAGTCAGATAGCGTCTTGCTTACTGTCTGGAGCTTTTCTCTGTTTAACCTTCACTCAATTTGAGGACACGTCTTGGGCATATTTGTTACCTTTGTTCTTTGTACGAGTCATGACAATAACATCTTTCGGAAGTTCTACCCCATTAACCTTTGTTCTCCTCAAAATACTCGCAACCAGTGCAAAGGTGGAGACACGATCTTCCAAATCTTTTCTATGTGCATCGTTTGCACCTTTGGCACCGGTTGCCGCCTAAAATAGCGAAGTGCATCACAAATGACCCTGGGAGTCCTCTCCTTTGTACAGGGGTATGACTTTTACGGAGCAGCGCAGGATACTTAAAGCCGTTATAATGTGTTAAATAAAATATGACATTACGTCAAGGTCTTCTTTCAGTTGTGTCATTATTAAAGCAATATCACCAGCAGGTGGCCTTCGCAGCTTACGCATCGGTCCTAGGCAGGCAGCTGTGCCGCAAACAAATGGTTCATGCCTTCAAAAACCGCATACATGCAGCACTGTCAGAAACGGGCCCAAGAACGCTTCCCACACGATCTCACAATTCTCATTCCCCCACACAGAGGTAGCTAAAACCAACCAAAAACTTTGTTTATCCGTACACGTTACTGTAGTACAATATAATTTGTCATTAAAACTAAGAAAAGAAGAAGGAAGGAATAAAGAAAAAGGAGAGGCAAAACACGAAAAGAAAGGAGAGTTACCAACACGAGTAAAATAGTCGCAACATAAGGACATATTTCAGGCTACTTAAACCACGGCGAAACTGGAACTTTATTTCAAAAAGCACTTCAGCCTGCTCCTAACGTGTTTTTTTATTGCTAGTGGTTGCTCTCACACATATTATTAAAACCACTAACCCTCCACCTCCGTAATGTCACTGCCTCACGTGTACGCTGCATTTAAGCTGGTGACAGTATATGCAGGGTCGAGCGACTTCAAGAAGACAAGTCACGATCAGTAGTTGTAAAATATTTGGTGCCTAGAAGCAATCCTTCCACTTTTGCTCACTTCTGGCTTAGCCCTTATTCTGGCAGCTGCGATGGATCGTTAGATACAGCAGCGGCTAGATTCACGAAGAAAAATGTGTTGGAAGTCACGCTTTCCTTTCAGTTTTTGCTACTGTTTGCAACACACGGTTCCAGCGCTAATGGCGGAAGCAGTCAAAAAGGGGCACGGCTACTCTGCTATCGCTCGAAATGTGTTTTGATCGAATAACAGTGGCGTCACACAACGGACCAATTCGATGATTCAAATGTCCGCGCTCCGGGCGTCACGTGGTTCAGCGGCACGGAAACGCGCAGCGAGCAGCTAGTGGCGCCCTTCTTCACGTCGTGATTCCGTGCCAGTGGACTACGCCTCGCTCCTCCTGCGAAGCGAATCAGATATTTTGCCCATTGCGTGAGTCTACCTTAGCTATAAGAAAGCCAAGTTCACACGACGGCACACACATCTACTCACCGCACCGCTCGACACGCTTCTCCGAGGTCGTGAAATCGTTCTCATGCGCTTGTGGACTGGCTCCTTAGGCACGGCTCGGCTGTTACGAATCAATCTCACTCGGCCGTAGGTGCTGACTGGCTAGAAATCTGAGCGGTTACTTGCCGTTGCGCTCGGTGGCCTAAGCAGGCCTTCTGGAGGGGCGCAGCCGCTCTGGCATCGCGCGTGCGTGGCTTGCATCTCCGCGTATCTGAGATTTGCGGGCCCCGGTGGTGGGTCTGGCACCACTGCGGAATGTCCGGTGCAAGCTTGCCAACTGCACCACGCCGTCCTGAGCGGCCGTGCCAGAAGGGAGTTCGTCCAAAAACGTGTCACTTGCCCTCAGTTATGAATTCTGCGTGGATAACAGCTGCGCCGCTTCAACGCGTGCGTTCAAGTGGGGCCTCAAGGTTGAGGACTTGAGTGCTAAGCAAACTCACGTACTTACAACGACGAAAGCTTGTATCATTTCCAGCTAAGCTTAACAACGCAAACACGAAGACACACATGGTAAGACATGCAGGAGACGAGCGCTGACATTGAAACTGAGATTTAGTACGTGGGAAAAGCAAATTTATACCGCGGTCAAAAAGCGGAGAGATTGCTTAGTTATGCAATGCATGCGCGCGCCTCAGCATAAGCAGTGGTATCAGAGCAATTAAAAAAAATTTAAAAACAAACTTAAAAAACTAAAAAATGGATTTGTTTAGTGCTTCAATTCACGATTGAGTATACGTACCAGGTGTTTTCTTTTTCTTTTCTTTTCATTTTTATTTTCTTTTTTCTTTCTTTTTTTTTAGCTGCACCGAATTTTTAAGAGTCGCCTGTGGCAGATAGCACAATCCTAGCCCTTGAGCTAAATTACTCGATGAGGCGGGCATTACTTATACGAGAAATCAACATGCTTAATTGAATACTTAACATAATTGCACTAAATAACTTTCTAATTAATCACTTTATAGCACATATGTAATTTACACAATAGTAGCTGGTGAGTTCGCTAGGCGTATCCGCTGGGAACGAATTCTCACAACTACACCAGTTTCGAGATATTAATTTTCAAAGTGCCCAACGAAATACATTGGCGTTCCAGTTACGTTCGTGCTTCAATGCATAAAACAGCGCTTACTTAAAAAAGTAAGTGGAACAACAGTGCATTTATACCGCAAGCTTGACGGCGCATACCTCTAAACCGGTGCCATCTTCAGAATTAGCTTCAAGTCGATATGCCTCGCAAGCTCAGTAGCTACAGTTCGTAGATTGCAATATGTACTGTAAATTAATTACTTAGAAACTTAATTAGTAAAATTTCGTTAAGTAGTCTCTTCCGCATTTGATTACTCGTGTAACTAATGTCCCCCTCATCGAGTAATTTAGTTTAGGCGTTAGAATTGAGCTTTCTGCTACAGGCGATTTTTAAAATTTTGGCGCAGCTAGAAAAGAAAAGAAAAAACACCCTAAATAGTTAGACGGGTGGTAAACGCTCATCATTTTTTTTCTTTTTTTTTCAAAAACTCTCACTATCTGCAATAATAACCTAGCTGTCCGGTAAATTTTCTTTCGCGTTTCTTTTTCTTTTCGAGAGTGGCATAAATTTACTTTTCGTCTGTATTAAATCTCAGCTTGAAATCAACGCTCTCTCAGCGCTCAGTCCACATCCCATTTTGTATTTCGTTGTTTTCACGTTGCTAAGTGGGAAGACGACGCAACCGCACTGCATGTGTATTTAAAATCGAGATGCTTCTTCCTTTGTATGATGACGCTTACCAGTCACAATCCTGATCTGTGTTCTCGCTTTGTGTCCAGCCAAAATAGTGCACGCATGTGATGACAAGAGCACTGAAGCGGTTTCGGAAGTCCGCCAACCTTACTGAAAAACTCTGATTGAGGGGTGAACCTTCGAGTGTGTGTGCGCAGTGTCCAAGCTTACCGTTTCCTCACTTTGTTGTTTGATGTTTCTGTTCGCTTGTGCGGGAGACAACCGGGCTCAGTCGTGACTCAGCTCCAGCAACTCCCCCTCCCCCTTTTAGGCTAACCACTGGAATCAAAAAGAAGGATGAAAATTTGAAGCAGCAACTGGGTTATTTATTTATTTATTTATTTATTTATTTATTTATTTATTTATTTATTTATTTATTTATTTATTTATTTATTTATTTATTTATTTATTTACGATTTGAAATTGGCAATGTTGGCAATGATGCCAACAAGATGCCGCCGGTCTTACTAGTGAATTAGCTCAACGAGTCCCCTTGAAGGATACTTCGAGGTCGGAAATGACGACACTTACAACCTTGTCCACGCTATGGTTCCGTCGTCGTGACAGGAAGCATGAACAGGAGGGCAGTGTTTGTTGTCCACCATTTCTTAGCCAGTAACAGCCATTAGTTTGAGAGACTTGGAATCTTGGCGCCGATCGTAAAGCCGCGTGCATGCAAAGTGCGCATGTCTGTTGACTGTTGTTAGCTGGGCGCGAAGAAGTAGTCATTAATCTGATTTCGTGAATCACAAAGCTAGTTGGAACCACAATTCGCCCTCTTTGTATCATCTTCTGTTCTCATTTTCTTTTTTGTAACAGAGCGAAATTACCGCCACAAAGAACAAACATCACAGTTTCATTGACGTCAATGGCTCCGTCATGTTTTCTTGCCAGCATCGCACTAATTCAAGATGCTATGTTTAGCCCAAGCCCTGTATTCACAAAAGTAGTCCGTAAGCTAGAACAGAGAGTAGCACAGGCGCCGGCCAGTCGTGGTGGCAAAACTATTATTAGGGAAGGTGACTCGCCATTGACGAACAGTTCTTTATAACGAAAAACCTCGTGAATTTGGCCCCAGGTCTACGTGCAGTGTGCGGCGCAAAAGTTGGTTTTATTACGTGCGTTGTGGTGGTGGATACTTGCATGGCACGATATATATATATATATATTGTATTTATTTAAAGTGCATAAGACAAATTGAGAATTAAAGCGATCACAGTGAAACGGCGTGAGTAGCTGACGCGGATGTGCACGAACACAGCGTAGGCTAAAATCGATTAAGTTCATCGGGAATTACGACAGCGATAACTCGTATTGCCGTGACGTACGTGCAGGTCACGCACGAGCTGATCATTTCACAGCGACGCGTTGCATATCGCACTGCATCTAAAAGTCATTGGTAGCACATTAATTCGGCTTTTACAAATATGTAAAGCAGTCAAGAAGTAAGAGAAAGAATGCAGTATCGTCGTTTGCAGTACATGGTCAAAAGCAGTCGATAAAGTGACCTCACTAGTTCGCACGAAACTGCGAATCAGCTACAATTACCAGAGTATTTAGGCGCACTAAGAATGACTCCGTTTCGCACAGTGTCGATTGCAGAAATCATCCGCAGCCACGCGAACTCCGAACAAGCGCGGTTTTTGCGCCTTCCCAAGTTTCTCTTCATGCCCATCCTATTTTGCTTCCCGCAAACTCAGCTCAATCTCTTGCACTTGTGTGCTGGTTTGTCATTGTCTCGAGCGCCGTGTACTACATAGTGCACACCGCAACTATGGCTTCTTGAGGCAATACTGCTCATAGCACTCACGCTCCGTCAATCTTCTGGTGGCGCAGTCTTCTTGTGTTATTGCTAGACAGCGACATCGGTACAGATAAACTGTTTCCCTCATCGGGGCAGGGCATCTTAATTTCTTCGACACTCATCTCGAATCTTGTGGTAGTGGTTATACAAAACTTCGATTTTTACGAGCGCATTATTCAGTCCTTTGGCGAGAGAGAGAGACAAAACTTTATTGACTGTCTTTGCTGGGGTCAACGGAGGCGGGGGCCGGGAGACTAGCCCCACCGGAGTCCCCCTTCCTCAGGCAGCGGCCAGATCTTGAGTCTTGGCGGCAGCGTCGGTCAGCCGGAGTGCCCAGAGTTGGTCCTCCGGGCATGCCCTGAGCAGCACAGCCTCTCACTGCATGGGCGTGGTGATTTTAGATGTAGGGTTGGTGCTGTGTTTAATGGTGGGTGTCGCTGCGGGATATGCCCGATAATGTGGTCGAGGTCGGCGCGAAGTAACTGTGATTTGTCCTTTGTTTGCTGTAGTTTCACGCCTGAACTGCAGCACAGGCAATACGAGAGACGCCGCAGCCGAGGAGTCCGGAATAATTCTGACCAGCCGAGTATCTTTAACGCGACCAAAAATCGGTACATGGGCGTTTTCGGGAGCGCCTCTTTCCAGAAGTGGAGATCCCAGCTTCGATACCGGCTGAGGTGTATTCTTTCTTCAATACTTTCGAAACATTTCGTTTTATCGTTAGCAAGACAGCATTGATGAGCATTATTATCAGTCAGCTACTACAACAATGGTTTACGAGTTCATTAACGTACTCTATGAGTGCGGCTGAACAATGGCTACATAGCAGTGTTCAGAGAGAGAGAGAAAGGGACAGAGAGGGATGAGCCAACTATAAGACACGAGGGTTAACCAGAGAACAAGCAAATCTGGTTTGCTACACTACATGGGCCAGGGTGCCGCGAAAAGACACACGATAGAAATGTACGCGGGGCTTGCTTTCTTGAGACAAAATGCGCACAGGGGAGCAGGCGCTACAACCGCAATTGCCGGAATGGATAAGCGTGCGCCAGCGGCTGCCTTCACATAGTGTAAACGTTGACGCCTAGCATAACGCAATGTCCGAACTTAACAAACTCTTTCTTAGCGATCGCATAACCCAGTGCAGATAAAATTTGCGGGTGAGAATAAGTCGCGCTTTATAGGATGAGCTCTTACTGCACCTTCTTGATAGCACCAGGCCTGTGCACTTCTATCCATGACCTCATGCTACCTTGCCCGACAGCCATAGAATTTAGTGGGGATGCTCCTGAGTAAGCCGCGGTGATTTTGACGTCACCACTTTCGTCACGCCAGGCTTCACAGTTCAAATTTCGGTCCGAGTAGCATGACGTCATAAAGCAGAGTGCACATGCCTGCTATAGGAGGCGTTGGCTGTTCACCGGCACTTCCTCTTCGCCCTCATTCAACCAACGATGTCCGAATGCCAGTGGAGAGACGGCCCGGCGGGTGCTGTATCGCTGCCTGCTATCTCTGCGCTCCCGTCAAGCTAATGGTGCTGGGTGACAAGGCCAAGGTCCTCGTTTACCCCGAACAGCATCATGCAACAGGGCGCACGGAGGGCGGGTGCTCCGTACGAAACGAATCCCTTGTTCTCGAGTGCCTGTTTGTTAAGGCGTCTCACTCGGTGGCTTCTCTCGTCTGTTCTTTTTTGTTTTCTCTCTTTCTTTTAATGCGTGATGGAACTGTCCCAACTTTTGCAATTGATGTGCTCTTGCGTTTGCATCAGCAGTCTGATTTCGCCATCACTTGCTCAAGCATATATGCTCGACAATATACGTTGTGAGCTTGAAACTCCGCTTAATATAAGCGAAGTACAGAGTGTCGCAGTTTTACAATTACTCGCGAACGTAGCCTTTCAAATTTGTCGAGTACAGAAGCAATCATCACTGGTGCATAATCCACCTGATGCACCCACTTTGGCACACAACTGCTCGTTGTATGTTAGTGCAATGGTGTGGGTAGCTATCAAATTATATTTTCATAGTGAAACGTTACACTGCAAATCTCTTACGTTTGTAGAGAATCAGGCAAGGTATACGAAGTTCTTTACAAATGCACGTACGCTGCCTTCCTGCGAAAAAGGACCAACACGAGAAAACCTCAGGAATGATATTACCTTTGAAAAAAGCCATGAAGCGATGACACAGTCCTGCCAATTATATTGTGGTTGATGGTGTGAGAAGGCACGCCATTGGTCCGACGTTACAAGGCGTAATCACGAGGTAGCGTATGCGTCGTTAAATTATTGTGATGTCTTAATTCTGCGTTAACGCTTATCAAAAAGAGAGAAAGATCAAGCAATTCGACGAATTCGAGACGAAGCAGCACCACGTCACCGTGTAGTGCAGCAGGGACAGACTGACTATCCAGTGGCGGCGTCTAGTTGACGGGTATATGATATGGTGAATGGATGCTTCAGTTCAAGGAGAATATTCTAAAAACTACAAAACAACCTAAATTGTTTATACTTCAATCAGTGCAAGTAATCTCTTATTTTATATAGATTAATGCATAAGGAATCCCATACAAGAAACCCTATAAGCTCATTCGCAACTTTTTTCTTTCACTAAAAGGTTAAACAGAGTGCGCTTGCAATTTAGAACGCTTGCTTACTTTTTTGTTTGTATTACCTTTCAAGCGTTTGTGACAGAGGTATCTGTCACTGTTGGGAAACAGAACCACTTGTGTGCTTTCTCCTTTACTTTTCTTGTCCTTCTTTCTCTTTCTATGAAAAAAAGTACGTTTTTTGTTAGCGATACACGTCAGTCTGGCTGGGTCAACTGATAAGTAAAGTAACGCACTTCAGTATAATCAGAAGATTTGTGAGCATTTGCCGTTCGAGCCGCGGGAATCATCGTGCCTTCCTGATTCTCTCCCAGGAGTCTTTAGTTGTTCGGGCAGGACCACCCATGACTCTAGCCACTAAATGCAAAATTTCGAGCTCGTGATCGCTTCTACTAGGTGCTCCTTCGTCAAACTGCCCCTATAAGGTCAACCACGCGCCTTCTCCAGTAAATCTTTTTGGGAACTGCTGTGCGCGTGTAAAACAAGCGAAAATCATGAGCAACAAATTTACGACACTTTTGTGACGTAAGCGCCAGCTGGCATCTGCCGGCATGTGTGCAAAACGAATTTTATTGACGCCTATTAACCAAAGATACGTTCGGTTTCAGCGTGATTCGAGCGTCGCGCTCATCATAGACACACCCTAAAATCTTACCTGGTGCGGGGATCACGGGATCAATCACAAATTTATCTTAAGGCTTTTACGTAGATTTTGCGTAACATGTGCACTCGTTTTCACTCGATATCGTTTCTTATTCGCCTGATCTCCGAGATCACGCGTGCTGGCGCGCAGAGGCCGACGCCCACGAGAAAAATGCGTTGGAAATATGGTACTAGTTGTTAGGGCTTCACACAATGTTGTACTTCCGCTAGCTTGCGTAACTTCTGAAGCGTAATACACCGACATTGTAATATCGTCGTAACTGCACATAATGGCTGTTATTCTCTTTTGGAACATGGAATGTCGGGGCGAATATGGAGGTACGAGAGCACTGCAACAAAACCTAGGCACAATATGAAAACATATCAGTGGTACAATTAATAATTAGGCGCACGAGCCCCCAATCGTACTTGCAATCCTCGCTATAGGACCCTCGAAAAGCTACCGCAACAACATCTAGGGCTCATGAAAGATTGAGAAGTACTGATTTTAGTTTTAGAGCGAAGCTCTTAGGCGCCCGTTCCTGCGTTGAGCGTCGGCGTCCCTCGTCCTACCTCGACGTAACAGAGCGAACGAGCACAGCGAAAGATTAAAGAGCGAACGCGGAGATTAAAGACGGCAAGAGCGCAGGAGAAAAGCGGAGGAGGAGGGCGCTGGGGAAGCATGAGGAAGGAAGCGGAGGAGGAGAGTATGGCGAAAGGGCGAGAAGGAAAGCGGAGTGCTGCGAAACATGCCGCGCAAGACGTGTTCTGCGGCGACGGTCGCTACTAGAATGCGCCAGAGTAGCGCGCGTCGTCTGTTCACCGATGACACCATCGATAAGGCATGCGGCGAGCCCGTCAAAACAAAGCGCTGCATGAGCGGATGTCTGTCTGCGGCCGCTGCTGTGAATCGCGCCCACGCGTCACCCGCGCGCTGCCTCTCGCGCTCTCCCGATTCGCGAGGCAGTCGCGCCACACTTCGCTCCGTTTGGAATGTGCTGCATGAGGCGGATTGTCCGCGCCATCCAATATATTGCGAAATGAAAACACGTCTAGAGCTGCGCTCAATTTTCGCATTAGGGAGTATCGAAATCGTCGATTTTTTTTTTTTCATTACCTGCTCCAACCAGGTAATTTCTTGTTATTTGGTAACGTCCTCGTGTCGTTTCCATACACGCCCTGTCCAACTGTCGGTTTTTCTTCCTCCAAGTCCATACACGGCGCCGAATTCATAAAGCCTTTCGTAAGTGGTGTTTGCCACTGCCCGACCGCATACGATAATGTGTCCGACAGCACGACTGGCTGGCGTCAGCTCTAACGAACTTTTTTGGCGTAAGAGCTTTCTTTTGAATACGGGCAATGTTCTTCTTTAGCTTAAGTTTGTTTATCCTGATGTTACTTATACGAATTGATCTATTGTCAGACGAATGCTAAAAAAAATTATTCCGCATTGCTCGACACTCACACTGTGCACCAAATGAGGCTAAACCAGAGCAGCCACCGTATTCTAAAGGCAAGCAGGGTCGTTCTATCTTTCTACATTTGGCATTGCACATACACGTACGCCACCGTACACTTCAATTTTGTGTCATTAACGTACCATAACGCTGAAGCTGCATGCTCACTTTGGCTAATAAAGGCACCAGAGCTTCGTAGCCGTCAGTGAATTTATTTTTCTGTGCCCGTAACCGACCCAAATATAAATTTATTTCCGCTTAATGTAACATGGTGACACTATAAGTATTCTGGGACACGGACAATACTGGCAATTAGGGGCCACATTCGCAAAGCCTTTTGTTCGTATTTGCTTTTTGCAATTGGCCAGCCTATTTCGCTGATAATATGTCCAGTATCGAGATTGGTTGCAATTTTCTCTTCCGAACAATTCCAGCGTATCAGTTTTTTTCTGTGAATACACGGCCCTGTTCTCACCATTTCTTTAAAATCGTGAATATTGTGGTCCTCATACCTGCTAACGAACGCAACGCTGTTGTTGTGCATGTAACGTTGTTAAACTGCTGAATCACTAGCGGTAAATGTTAGCGATGCTTAGTAAAGTATTACGTACATACACTTGGTGCCAGTATGAAAGCGAAAGCTTAATGTATCTTCTAACAGCGATTCTTGCAAACGTGGAAGTTAGGGGCTGAATTCCCAAAGCTTTTCATTCGTAAATGCACTTTGCATTGGTCGGCCTTCTCGGCTAACCTTAAGTCCAGCATTAGATTTCGGTGGAATTTGCTCTTGCGAACAATTATATGATGTGAGCTATCAATAAATACCACACTCATTTCTATTTTCTGTAGGGTTAGTGTTGAGAAATGTCACTGAGGTTTTTTTTTTTTTTTTCCAGCGTGGGTCCAATGATTATCGGCTTTAAATACCAATCTAGTATTCCCTTTCATACTGGCGCACCACGTAACCTTAGTGCGTATAGCTGGATTCACACGTCGGGACGGATCGCTGATTCATTCTGCAGACGACCGCGACGTGGCTGAGCTGACTGAGCTGCAACGAATACCGCCGCTAGCGCGTCGTCTGAGGCGTTTATTATTGCGGCGTGATTCGGCAGCAGTCAGCTAAGTCATGCTCATCCGTTGACTGAATCGACGATCCGTCCTGTCGTGTAAATCCCGCTTATATCTACGCATCTGGGCCAATATCCACGAAAAAAAAAAAAGTTCTTACACTAGTATTGTTCGTAAGTGTGAATGCCAGCCAATCGTTATGCCCACAGATTATCTGTATAGATACAAGCGACGTTTATTTCTGAAAGCGTGGTATAGCGCGCTCTGCTTTGCGCTCTTACGCAATAAATACAGCGGGCAGTGCTTGTGCCTTGAGTATGGAAGAGTAGGTGTGTCGAAGAGTCACATTGCGTGCGTGACCTGCGGTCCTCGTCTTGACAGCGGCAGACGCGCGCGAACAGGTGCGCGCCCAAAGCCGCCCCGCTGGCGCAACACTCTGGACGACATCCGTCAGGGAAATGACGCCATGGCGAGTGCGGCTAAGCAGAGGGCACATTTTGTTGGCCGCTCTCTCTCTCTCTCTATCTCTCAATTCCCGGCACGAATGCAGCACGTGACGGTAGAGCGCGACAGAGGCTGCCAGGTGTTCGCAGCCCTTCCATCAGATCTCCAGCAGGGGCAAACAGATCATCAGTCTTCGTGGCCCAACCACCGGCCAGTGGTAGTTGCTGGTCTTTGCCAGAGCGAAAGTGGTTACCACGTTTCGTTATGGCGTCTGGCGCCCGGTTCCGCTCCTCTGTCTCGGCACGACGATGTCTTCTGCTCACCTCGCGGAGACAAAAACGCGAGGGAAGATGAAAGCCGAACGCAGAAAGGCGTATACTCTCCCCTCAGCATTGTTAGCCCCCCCTCCCCTTCGCCGCTTGATCTCTGGTGTCACCGCAAGCTTTCCGCGGGAAACTAAAAGAAGGGAGCCTGACGGACTTGTTTTCGACAAAAATAAGATTCTTTGAGGCCGCAATTAGCAGTCTTCACAAAAGGCGACGGGGCCACAATTAGCGTCTCTGTTTGCGGTTTAAATATAGACGCTGGTAAAAGACTGTGAAGAGTGGAGGAGTAGGAGCGCTCTTGTCATAAAATTATTTTTATAGCGGTCATGGATGCCATTGTACAGTGGCCCCTGCTGCGCCTCTTTTGCATCCTAGGAAACCATTTATCCTTCACTCAAACTAAGGAGACGCGAATGGCGTCATTGCGAAAAAAAAATTTTATAGCAATTTTTTTTTTTCCGGCTCCTGGCATGCAAGTGCGCACATGCACATTTTTAAGCCGCTCACTTGTAAACAAGCATTTCGAGGCCACTAGGACATAAATGGGGGCTGGATGAAGTATCACTTCAGTGATCTATATTAGCTCATTATTTATTTATTATTTTAGTTTTCGTTTGGTTTCGTAGAGGTGTAGACAGTGGTGAAATTATTGGCGCCGGTATTGAGAGGGCACCCCGCGCCCGTCGTGCGCCGTCACCACAGCTTCAGCGAAGAGTGCCACCTGTGGCGGCGACTTCGTCCATGGCATGTGAATCAGACGATAGTTCGAAAGAGAAATACCTATCACGTGATCAGTACATTCTGACATGGTTTAAAAATTTTGCAGTTAAGTGAACTCCTTAACTTTAAACACTGAAAGGCTGCCGCTCGCACGATGAGGAGCGCAAATGAGATACTGAATGTAGTGTCATTGAAACATTCAGATTGCAGACAAACGTAACTTGTTGAGGTTACCGTAAGTGCACCGTTCCCTCGTTCCAGACACCTGTGCTGGGGACTACATTTCACGGAAATCGTGCTTTCGTAGCTAACCGTGCATCCCACAACACAATAAATGTGTTTATTGTTGGTAATCGGTACGTCAAGACATACCGATCATACGAGATTGCAGCGAGAAAGCGGCGAGGCGGCCTAATGTTGCTGCCCGCAGAAGCACTGGGAAAGGGGGCGGCAAGATCCAGTTACACACATACTTCCTGTAGTTCATAGTGAACTGAGCTCTCAATTTTCCACCGACGCTACATACAATGCCTCTTCCTTAAGCGCGCAATCTATTGCGTGAATAAAATTTAATTCTTGGGTTTTACACGCCAAAACCCCGATCTGATTACGAGGCATGCCGTAGTAGGAGACTACTGTATAATGTTGACTACCTCAGGTTTTTCAACGTGCGTACACTGAACCCAGCAGAAGACACTGATCGTTCGCCCAGCTCTACTCTTC
This sequence comes from Dermacentor silvarum, assembly GCF_013339745.2. Taxonomy (NCBI): domain Eukaryota; kingdom Metazoa; phylum Arthropoda; class Arachnida; order Ixodida; family Ixodidae; genus Dermacentor; species Dermacentor silvarum. The sequence continues at coordinate 59,540,635 of NC_051154.1, read as the reverse complement.
CAGGGCGTCACCTGCTTCATATGCCACAGACGAAATTCGCACTATTCGTTGGCGCTGTTGGCTGTGCTCTCCGACGCCCTGCTGAAGTAGCCCAGTACCTCAACTGCAACGGCGAAACCATTTTTAGTCGATGCAACTGTAAGTAAGCGATGTATGCCAGTGCAAGAGTCCCCTGAACCTCTTCATTCAATCCATATTTCTAAATCTGCCATAAGTTCCTGGACATATCTCAGTTTTCTTCTCATTTTATATAGCGCTTGCAATGAATCATATCATTGCTAATCCCGTATGCATCTGTTATAGTCGCAACGACCCACAAATGAAAGTACCTTTGCCACGTCAAGATACAGCTGTGCGAAATTTCAAGGGCTTAAGAAGGGCGCTCTACAAATATCCCCCCCCCCCACTCGTCCCCCCCCCCCCTTCCGCCAAAAGAAGAATACAAAACCAAACTCTAGGGGCCTGTGTCCTTACAATAGAGAGGTTTGAACACAGCAAGTGCAAACGGCTTAGCGTACTTGAAAAGTAATGTCAGAGAGGTCACGCATGCGCGGAACGCCAACTCGGCTTAGAATAATCTTTGGGTCTGTGATTTACGCAACCTTCCTGTATGATATTTTTGTTCAGCTCGTTATCAATAAATACGTGGACCCTGTTCTCATAATTATCATCACAAGGGCCGGAACCTGCGGGAAATAGCTGAAGCACATGTTTCCTTTGAGTTTAATGTACACAGGTTTCGATAACCGCGACGCTACGTCGATGCTAGTCTCTACGGCAGAGACGAACAAAACAACAAAAAATATTACAAAAAATATTACGTACAATCAAAAGACGATGGTGGAGTTCTCGGATCCGACGCTCAAGTGAAAAAATGGATATGATCAACAGCCGTGCGAGTCGATAAAAGCCGAGCACGAAGTCTCACAAAATCTACGCATAGACAGTGTTACGGAATCATTACGTTACGGTGACCTTGCCCAATCAGGGATCGGATGCCCAAATATATGTTTGCAAGCAAGAACGCTTCTCAATTGGCCCAAGCATAACCGTCGGCCAAGTCTACGATAGATAAGTGTCCCACAGCGGAGACGCCGAGGTGCCATTCACACACAAATCGTTTATTGCGAGCAGCTTCGACGCCTTTAGGGAGACAAAGCACAGTAAAACTGTCAACGACGGCTTCCAACTTTGCTATACGGTGTTTTCGATAGCCAAGACTAAGACCGTGCTCATCAGAGGTCGGATTTACTTTTGTTAGTAAAAAAACGTTTCCCATTGGCCGGCCTCGTTGGCCAGTAACATGTTCGCTGTCACAATTAGCCGGTACCCACTTTACGAGCCACTCTATAGTTTAAAAACTGCTCTGCAAATAGGGGGCGAATTGGTTAAGCTTTCTATCAAAGGGTGCAGGAGCATTGCCTAGCATCAAAAACATCCATTAAAGCAATCCATAGCCACAAACATCCATAAACACCGAAATAAATTTCTTTTTTGACCTGCTCTTATGAATATGTCAAGTTATCTTAGAAATCGAATATTTTGTTGTTGTTTTTTTCAGTATGTTTTAGTTTCAGCCAAAAATCTATACAAATCTTATGTTACATCCAATAATGTCTACTGTCCACATGAAAAGAAATGCCCAGCTTTCTCTGTAAATTATTTTTTTTTCTTGCCATCATTGCACTTTCTCTAATTTTTAGCTGCTTGATCACGAAAGAACTGTGCCTGCACGTGCGTTTAAGATGTTCGGCCCCTTTTCAGCATCTGGCAGGGCCTATACTTTCAGCAACGTAAAGGCTTGGGCTAGTCGATACATATTCGACAGGGAAACAGCGCGAACAGACGAAGGACAAGAAGAGGAACACACACCAGTTGACTGACGACTGAATTCTTTATTAAGAAAGGAACATAAATGTATACCTAAAGAAACCAAAGGTACATCACTGCGCATGGCCAAGAAGAGTGAGACACCGATTAGATTTCACCAGAATTATTGCGGTTAAGATATGTTAGTTCTGCCTCAGTCAAGGCCAAATACGGAGTGCTGACGCAAGACGCACCATTCTTTGCGATAGCAGCAGCTTCAAATATTTCCCAATAAAGAGTTCAGTCGTCAGTCAGTGCTGGTGTGTGTTCTCCTTCTTGTCCTTCGTCTGTTCGCGCTGTTTCCCTGTCGACTATACTTTCAGGTTTGACGAGCACAGTTAGATGCGTTTATTTTGGTCAATCACTCACCGGTGGAAGCTCCTCCTTATATAAAGGTAGACTAGATGAGTAAGGTGGGCGGAACTGGTGGCAAAAAAACTCGAAGGTTCCGCTATAAGGTGCTGCTTCTGAAACTTGACTATAGCTTAGACGTAGAAAGACACCGCCGGTACTTGAACCATGCTCAGAGCACAAGCTGTGCAATTTCCTACGACGACTTGGAGAGGTAACCATAAAATGCGTGCATACCGAACATTTATTCACTGCTAACATGACTACAGTGCTTAGCTGATGCCGTCTGTCCATGCATATTTGTCTGACAGGAAAAACATTCTTATAACTTCGCCCGGATTTTCAAGAAAGAAGCTTCAGGATTGCTACTCTAAACAGCCTAGTTCATGAAAGGAAACTTCGCATCGACCACACTTTAATGTGAAGCTACAAAGTATATTCTTCGGCCTTGCAGTGATTATTGATGCGAAAGCATCAAATGGCCCATTGGGCGAAAAAGCCGGCGTCCATAGCAGAGAAAAAACACCTAAATTCTCATTGGCTGCGACACCACATCACGTGCGCGCCTCCAGGTGTGGCGTGAGGGGAGAGAGCATCGCCGCGACGCCACGTCACCAGCGCGTCTTGGCGGAGCAGATACGGCGACGCGACGCCGCGGGGCGAGACGGCTTGTCGGCGAGGCAGACGCGTGAGGAGCGCGCGTGCGGGTTCCGCCGTCTAGCTCTCAGAAGCCTGGGCGCGGTCCGTATCTCTCTATCTCACCCCCCCCCCCCCCTGGGCTTATCTGCTGCGCGCCTGTCGGCCGCTACTGCTCCCTCGATATCTCTTCGCGCAGGACGTCGGTGGCATGCGGCGTCCTTAATTTTTCAGCAATATCATCCAAATGATTCCTGTCGACAGCCAGCATGCTAACGTAAAAACTGTACAAAAAGTAACACGAACCAATTTATTCGCAATACTTGATAACATACCCCGCAGCAATACTCGATAACATTACTCGCAGCGCAAAACTCGAAGGACCCTCTCAGCCGCGTTCAATTGGACATTGATGCTTTCGCATTCACAACTCATAAGGGGCGCTTAGGTGTCCTCGGATTTTTTCATAACTGTATCACCTAAATAAAACGCATTTCCCTTCACTGCATATTTAGTCTGACCCCTGAGTGGTTGCAAACAGTGTGGCCAGGTAAAATCATTGTTATACCTCTTTTATCAATGATTTTACTCCGCCAGATGGTGTTTTGTTAAACTGGAATCCGCCTATATCCTTGGTGACTTTCTGGAATTTTGAGAGTAAGTGTCGATTTATTTGGTCGGATCATGGGGTAGTAAAGAAATATTGTTACGCGGAGGCCAGACACAACAGGAAAACGTATTTACAATATATATCTACAACACGATCAAGCGCTGACCCATATGGTCGAGAACGCGCGCCAGATCAAAAGCGTCTTTTCCATCGACGTTCCTCTTGAGGAATAGTACCGTGACATGACCCCCGCTGCTGAAGCACCGTCACGGTGCTTGCTATGGTGTGGGCGAGCGGTAAAGTTTAAGGCGGGATACGTGAACAACGTCTGTAGGCGGCAAAAGGGGGGGAGATGAAGACTCTAGCGGGCCAATCTAGTAAGTGACGTCTCTTACACGTCTTAAGACGTGTCTGTAGTATCGGGAAAGCAGTTTTTCAGAGTCCAACACGCCGAGTCGGAGTTCATATAAGCACAAGGGCACCCGGGATATAGATAACGTCGCGATGATGGGAGTCGTAGCGGTGCCTCTGGGGCTATTGCGATATAATAAGGTGATGGCGAGCAATCTGGCGTGCCTCATCAGCTCTGGAAATGGCATCATGGCCGTACTCAGTGGGCAAATGGACGGCAGCGGCGGTGATAGTGTCAAAAGGCAACGTCGGGTTGCGGCCAAACAGAAGATAAAAGGTGGGAAACCCAGCGTATCATGACGGGAGGAATTGTAGACAAATGTAACGAAGGGCAACCCAACGTCCCATTCTTGATGGTCAGAAGAGACATACATAGAAAGCATGTCAGCGTTCGGTTCAATCCTCAGTGAAGCCGTTTGTTTGCGGGTGGTAAGCCGTGGTAAATTTGTGTTTTGACGCGCAGGAGCGAAGCAGCTCATCGATAACTCTGGAGAGAAAGTAGCGGCCATGGTCGGTGAGGAGTTGACAAGGGGCTCCACGATGTAACATGACATCGTGTAGCAGGGAATCAGCGACGTCCGTAGCACAACTGGTAGGGACAGCGCGTGTAATTGCGTATCGGGTGGTGTGGCCCGTATCAACGGCAATCCATTTGTTTACAGAAGTAGAGGCAGGGAAAGGACCAAAGAGGTCAAGACCAACTCAGAAGAAGGGGTCAGATGGGACGTCAAGGGTCGGAAGGAGGCCAGCAGGAGGCATAGGGTGGTTTCTTTCGGCGTTGGCACAGTTCACATGCAGCAACGTAGCGACGAATGGAGTGGTAAAGACAGGGCCAAAAGAAGCGACGGTGAACGCGGTCGTAGGTCCGCCAAACTCCAAGGTGACCAGCGGTCGGGGCGTCATGGAGCTGGCCGAGAACGCACAAGCGTAGATGCGTAGCAACGACAAGCAGCAGTATCGCGTCCGTCTGGATGGACGTTGTGGCGATATAATGTGCCATCTTTAAGCACGAAGAGGCGATGGGACGGATTGGGTGATGCAGACTCCAGCTTCTGAATCAGCTCACGTAAGATGGGATCACGGCGCTGTTCATCACGAATGTGGCTTAATGCGCAGAGCGAGAGTACACACGCAAGCGCGTCATCGGAGGCTTCAGGCGGATCCACGGGATTGCGGGACAATATTTATATTGATGCAGCGATGGGTTCTCGTGACAGAAACACTAAATTGATGCGCAGTTACGTGGCGTATGTATTTCGGCAGTCGAGACACACGCGGCCCAAGATAGTTACAACAGGGAGGCGGAGATTGTTTTTAAAGCAGCTCCTCACCTGCCTTCCCGCTGGTAGTGGTGCGCTGTTCTATCCGAGGGTGCTACCGAACGCGAAGAAACAGTGCGCAGGCCCCCAACAGCTCACCTCGCACCATGGGCTGCGCCAAGCACTACTCGGTGGCTGGACGAGGAGACTTTTGTTGTTCAGTAGCCCGACGCCAAGAGCTATTTTGTCCGGGCTTTCCTACTAGCGTTCCAGAAAAGCACACTGCCCCAGCTCCTCGCCAGAGCTCGGTGCTGCCGACATGTGACTTCGCCAATGTCCCGGCAACAAAAAGCGAGTCGATGACACCACCGACGGCCTCGTTGCACATCAACAGGTCAGTTCGGTGACCGCATTTCCTTTTTTTTTTCTCGAAGCATTGAATGAAGGGGTTTTATGAATAGGAAAACAGGAACGAAGAAAACACCATGAGTTTGGGGTGCGGCAACCATTGCTTCGTTAAAGAAAGCTCGGAAATCAGATTAACGTTTACATGTTTGGTTGGTAGACCGAAATCGAAACAACTTGTCATATAGCGTTCATTAAGAATTGTACGCTGCAATTCTGGATTCGATAGGTCCTCATAAACATAGTGGCCTTAAATAAATTGCAGTGTCGCCCATAATATGCGAAGCTGTGACGCAGTAGCTGGCCGTCTTGAACTGTTTCGTGCGTCATCGGTTGCAGTTAACATTCGCAGATGCGCGAGAAGAATACCTTTTCCATGGAAGAAGGAAACTTTATTCATTCCCGATTTTATAGTCAGAGTCGCCCTCGTTTGTGGAGGTGGCACCCCTCGGTGGCGAAGTGTAGACACGACTTTTTCTTCCTCTTCGTTCCTATATTTCGTTCCTATATTTCCTATATTTCCTGTATTTCGCTTCTTGCCTCTGGATTTGTTTATATTATTTCACGTAGGCACTGGTTTATGGATAAGCTGCACAGCGTGGCGCCAGCCGATCATTTTAGCGAGCATTCCCGAGGCCAGACATCGTATTCTCCAGGAGCAGCATTCTCTGCTTCTGCATCGGCGGAGTGGCTGAGACGGTACAATCTTCAACTGCAAATCTGTGTATTACTTCGATTCCCCGAGGGGAATCTGAGTGCTCTGCGTGAGCCTTTAAGCTGACGTTCTTCCAGAGCACATTTTAAAGTGCGCGACATATATACGGTTGATTATGCCATTGCAGCGTTCGAAAAGTCCGCATTGTCACGTTCCTTAAAACAGGCGAACGATCTGTTGTAAGTGGAAGAGGCGCACTAAGTACAGCATTTGTGCAAAGTGTGAAGCTCACTCGGCGCGTGACGAAATCTGACGCCGAGTCTTTGGAGTTGGTCTCTTACCGTATGATCCGTGTCTAGAGCCTCTGAAGCGTGAGAACTTGAATCCTTCAAGCTCCCCAGGGGTCTAGAGAGCTTAGAACGGCACTATATATGAGGGACGATGCATGGCTCGAAGTCAGATACAAGCTGACACGTCTGACAAATGCTGTACAATTCCGTGAGCGTTCGCGCTGCCGGTCTGGCTTCCCCTATAGGAAGGATCCTTGGTCCAGGCTGTCCCTGGGAAACCATTTTTCGCTTTTCAAATGGAACAAAGGCGCTCTGATCGCAGATATCAATTCTCACCATATATGCTGCAATTGAACAGTAGGTCAACTGATATTTTATACAATAATTAACGAATTATATATGCGTAGTTGAAGACGTAGCTGCCATATGCTATTTTCTTGAGCAGCGCACACTTAAAGGAGCAAAATTTAAAGTAAATAGACTGAAGGATATTTTCACCTTTCTATCTTTTCTTGCAGCCCCAATTTGTTTTCTTGCATCCTAAATTTCGTTTTCTTAGGCGTCGACTTAAACTAAGTGTATTCAACCATATTACGCCAAATTTTCTGCCTGTTGCCAAAAGCTATTAAAAAAAGAAAGAGAAGAAAAAAGTAAGTCCTGTATAGAAGACCGCTATCAATGAAGAAACTCTTGTATGCGTGGCCAACAGCCAGATCGTAAAGACAGGCTGTACGCGCACAAATACAATTTCTTGAAGAAAAAAATGTAATCTCGTTTATTTGTAAATTCAGACTGCAGATGCAGATAGTGCTGGACTTTTTTTTTCTTTTCAGCATTTGGTTCAACGTGCACATCGTCGTTTGCTTCAATTAGAATAACTACACATATCATACTTATTGTGCTCACTTACTGTGCACATACTTATTGTGCTCACAGCGATTCTTTGTGCTCAGTAATGTGCTAGATCTGCACATTTTGTTTATAATTATAGAGCGGCACGTGATAGCACTCCTGCTTTTCAAACAAGACTACTACTATTCTTTTTCTCATTATTTTACCCACACTGGCTAGGTTGTGTTGTAGTGCGACAACTACGTGGTAACGCACTTTGTGAACACGAAGGTTCATGAACTCATCACGTGAACTCCTCCTGAACTGCTTTTTTATGCCGCTCTCTCTTTATTGCCCCTCGAAGGTTGTCACCTTTTCTTTTTAATCACACGTCTATCAAGAGAGTAGCCGGAGCCTTAAACAGGCGTCAGCAACTCGTCACCTGCATTTAATTAAATAGAGAGAAAGAGAGAGTGATAGAAACCGTTCAGAGAAGGCATCGTCGTAAAAACAGTGTACAGTATCCGCTTGTGCAGTACCAATTAGGCGCTGCTCCCGTTACATGGGAGCGCCCTGTGCACTGTCAAGGGCAGGTCGGCGCGGTGATAATTGTACTGCGTGAAGTTCTGGGGTGAAAAACGCTCCCCTTGCAGTATGCTAAATAAAGTGGCGCCTGCCCTGTGCCAAGCTCACGCATCGAGGTGTGAAGCGGCGCCTCAGACCGAGTGCCGCTGGGACAAGAGCCAGGAATAATGCGCTGCGTGTATACGGGGTGGTTACCGTGCTTGCTTGGCAATTCGGCATGCCGTATGTCATGGCACCTTTCGTTGGACCGTGGCCGAATGGCAGCGACGGCCTTTCATCATATGGAACCTGGATTTCTTTCCAATTTGTCGCACCTCTTTGAAAGGCGATGTCAACGAATGTCTAGTTAAAATGACCCCTTTTCACATTCGGTGAGTAATATCTTTGCAAAAAGCAACGCGACGCCCCACAGAAAGATGTTATCAAGTGCTACGGATGTAGGATGTACTTAAGTTCAACAAGTGAGGGTACAATAAAGGACTCGCTCACTCGCGTTCTGGCAAATTTTCGGAGGTGTTCACGTTGTGAATTCTAGAAGTGCAATAGCCAGGTAAAGTGTTTCATTTCTCGTTGCCAAACTGTCGCAACGGGGAATTCCATGCCAGACGTGTTCAGTGAAGTAAATCACACAGCAGTAACCAACTACAAATCCTCAACGTCACCCTGCAAGAATTTTGTAAAGGATAAAATGCCTCCATTAAAAATGCGAGACTTGTGAACAAATTCGGGGCCTTCGTCAGATGCCCGTTTAAAAGTGACGTTTAAACGTCGATTCCATACTAAACAGAGTCCCTGTGTTTCAATATTTAGGTTGAAGCCACGTGAACACATTCGGGGCCTTCGTCAGATGCCCGTTTAAAAGTGACGTTTAAACGTCGATACCATACTAAACAGAGTCCCTGTGTTTCAGTATTAAGGTTGAAGCCACGGCTTTTATCTTTACCTTTTATCTTCCCTCATACAGGTCATCAGAAACAGGTGCCTAACAGGAAGATATATTTCATTAACTCTACCAAGCCTTTCTTTTAATGAGGCATAGGTACTGCTCTTTTTTTTTTTTTCCGCCTGCGCTACCCGACGCATTCATTCCGTTTGACGTGTTCGTCGAATTATCACCAACCGAGTTTCTGTTGGCGACACTGTCAGGACAGCTGCGTTTTTTTGACCGAGTAAGCAACCGCTCTGAGGGGCCAACATGTTTTACTGCGCTCGCACCTATAACACATGCTTATCGCACGTGACCATAGTGCTATACATTATACTGGTCTTGCGAAGCGAGCCCCCAGTGCGGTAAATAAATACCAAAGTGGCGCTGCGCGTGTCTAATTAGCTTGAGAGTGAATTAGAGCGCGTGAAAAACGGAGCTGATCGTCGACAACGTGCCATGTAAGCAGCGCTAGACGGCCCGTTCTATTTGAAGAATGGCGGATGAGTTGAACTAACGGCATCTGAGGAATGCTTCTTCCGAGTTTTCAAGGCTGATGCAGCGGCGATAGATGGTTGCGGAGGGGAGGCGCCCCGTCGGAGCCCAGCCTCGTTTGGAGGCCGGTTAAATTTGGCCGAATAAGAATTGCTATCTCGCGCTGTTTGTCCCGCGGGGTGAGTAAGCTGGCAAGATCCAATTTGTCGTTGTTCTTTTTTGCACCAGAACCAGAGATGCGGTGGAGCTAAATTTAATCCCCGTAGCGCGGGCCAATAGGCTGCGCCTAAATAAGATCGTAAAAATCTAGGGAGGAGCACCCTAGGGACTTGAGGCCAGGATTCCCTGTTTGTCGCGACGCGCGTCTGAATTCTTGAGCTTTGGAGTGCGTCCATCTGCGCCAGAGCTCCTTCCCGGCTCCGATTGGTCGAGACGGAGCGCACGCCTAGCGAGGGCCCGGCACCTCCCATGATTTGCTTGTGCTTTCACGCCGCGTTATACACTATATGAGGCAGCCTCGTGCTTTGTCTCGTCGAACGCAGCATTCACGAGCCAGGTCTAGCCCGAGGTAGCCGTGTTCGCTCCCGTGTCGCCGCCGGCCCTCTTCACCTCACCCCGGTCTCCTCGAACGCCCACCGCCATGAATGTGGAACTGGACGAAGAGGCCAAGAAGAAGCTGCAGCAGCGGCGCAGCAGCAACGTGCGCAAAGTGTCCGGCGTGGACCTGTCGGTGCATCATTACGTACCCTTCATCCCCAAGCGCAAGTCTTCGATGAGCAGCGGCTGCAGGATCACGGCTAATAGTGAAGTGTTCGCCGACTACAAGCACATCTTCCCCTACATCATGGAAGACGGCAAGATGACACTGCTGACCGAGTATGACTTCCACAACAAGATGTCCCGTAAGTACAAGGCCCTGTTTGGCGACACGTACATCTACCCCATTTTGGGCGCGAACTTGACGGTGCAAGAGGATATGCTTTGCGAGCTCACCAGGGAGGACAAGACGATTTTGGAGCTTCTCGTCCTCCCTGAGGTTGAAATCATGATACCTGGCGGCATCTCCACTGTCCGCACCAACAATAAAAGGGTCGGTCTTTTCATCATTGGAAAGAGTGGAGACATCTTTCCAGCGAGTCTCAAAGTAATCAAGAACCGAGAGATAGAGCAGCTTGAAGAAAGGTTCGCACATTGTGGGATGATGAAAAATTTTGCTGTCCCTGAAATCGGTGAGTCGACAACCAGTGACCACGTTGTGGAGCAATTAGTTCAAGGCATGGACAAACCGCACGTGAGACGCATACGCGACGTGGTCGGCATTGTCGAAAGCCAGGAAGAGTTTCTTGCAAAAATGGAAGCTTACGGCATCTTCCACACTTACGTCGAGCAGCTCGACTTGGCCACGTACTACGAAAATGTCCGAAACCGCAAGACCCGCTTCGTCGACGCCGGCGACTGGAGAGAGTACAAGGACGACGAGCCGTTCGACTGGAGCGACTGGGACGCCTTGAGCAAGCGTCGAGGCACTGAGACCAGTGAAGACTGCGGCATTGCTCACGATGATGGGCCCGGTTCTCCGAACGCAGTGGTCATCTGCGACATGCCAAAGTGCAATAGCGTCTCCGGCCGCAAGGGTCCCCAGAAGGACGACGAGATGCCTCCGCTTGTGAGCGCCAAAGATGACGACGACGTGTTCATGAGCCACAATGGAGCAGGCGGCGATTAGACGAGAGCATGAAGCGAACGCTTTTGTGTACAGCTTGCCGCGGATGTCAGTGACGTGCCCGTGAAATTCACACACTTCGCTTCGTAGAACTAAGCAGTTACGTTCGTGCCAGAGAACCGCCAATGAGGCATTCAGCTCGGGACGTTTTAATATGTCGCTCGATGATTCTCTCTTCGCTTTTAATGCCGACTCGCTGTTTTGTATCTCTGCTATCATTGTACAAACTTTCCGCATTCTTTGTGTGTCATACGTGATGTCCTTGTCAATTTTCGAATAAATCGTTTCAACTATTTAGACGTGTTAACATTTTTGCCCGGCAATTAGGGATGCTCTGTTTGAGTCAATACAATAACTAAATTATTTAAAGCGCCAAACAGACGACACAAGAAGAGACACGGACGACGTCTTGTGTCGCCAAAGCGCCAAACAGACGACTTGTGTCGTCTGTTTGGCGCTTTAAATAATTTAGTAACATGCACCAACTAGCCCAACAAAAAGTTCTGCTTGAATACAATAACTCATGTTCGCTGAAGTTGTGCAGACACCGCCTCGGAGATTATCCTGAGATGCTTATATTTACAAACGCAAAATAGAAGAATGAAATTGAACTTTTTTCTCCAGCCTCTCGTTTTAACAAGAGACAACTAGCTCAAGAAATATAGTTTACCGTCGTATTTATGTAAATATATATTATATAAAGTGTTTAAAGTTAGATTTAAAACGAGCTACATTGTAACCAGCCATTGACGTCAGATTTGGTAGAGATATATTAAAAAGGAACGAGTACTTTTGTGCCAGCCCCAAAACAATGGAGCATCTTCAGTAGCAGTCCTGCGGAACAGACAAAAATACGCTCTGTGAAGCCTTCATTAAGCTGTTTACTCTCCGCGCGCAGCGCAATGCGCCCAAAAGGGTTGCATCATTTAAAACAACGACGACAGACCGGGCAGGCTCCGAGATGGGCGTTCTCCTACAGAGCGTCGGCGCCCAAACAATTATTTGAAGCTGACACCTGGACGGTACCAGGCCACCTTGCTAACTCGCTACAGCCAATGTTTTCCTCTCGCAATAAAGCGAGGAACACAAACCGTCGTGCGAAGAACCTGGATTTATGCCAGAAAACCGGCTTGCCTCCGTTCTCCTGACTCGCACTGGCGCCAGTCCCCAGGAGCGGCGAGTGTCGCGAGGAAGCGCGCGCCTTTTCTAGGCGCGTGCCTTTGTCCGCGACGGTCTGCATTCCGCCCTTGCGCGCGGGCTGAGTCCGCATCGCACTCCGTGTGCGGTTGCACGGATGCCACCCGCAGAGGCCCGTACGAACGGCACGCTCCGGGCAAATGGGACTTACTTCCTGAGTGAGCCTTCCTTTAAGCCGTAACGCAGTAGACACCGTGCAATCTCCAGCCTGAAGCACTCGCCCACGGTTCCTGGCTCGTTGATGAGCCCTCAAGATGCTCTGGCGTATAAAACCTTCGAGGCGATGACGACCCGAGTCGTGAATCACACTCCTCAAAATGGTAGCCTGCCAAATTGAGCGCATTTTGCCGAAGGCGAAGCCTCCGACATTCGGCTCTGGCTCCTGCTTACGCACTCTAGTTGTGGACGCTCACTATATGCGTTCATCCTGATATATGCGTTTAGCTGCATGTTAAACGTTCCCTACGTTTCCTTACTTCGTTTATATCTTTTGCTTAATTTCTTTTATGATGCTGTAGTGAGAAAAACACCCAAGTCTCCACAGCTGTGATTCATATCTGTAAAATGGCAACCTGTCAAATTGAGGCCATTTCATCCTGCTAATTAAGGCACCGCAGCCGCGGCCTTGTAGTTAAGTGTCCGCCTCGCCAGCGGAAGGTCGTGGGTCTGAAACCCGCTGGTCCTGCTACTCACCAGTAAAACTTGGTACAGATGTCCCGCAGTCGATAACTAAGCTTTCTTGAGGATGAAGCCGTGGGGAGAAGGGGACCCCGCCAAGCAGACTACGATAAACTACTGTGGGCAGACTAGTATGGGCACAATCAATCTCGTATGGGTGCATAAGTATCCAAGAAATGGACGCAGCTCGTCGTCGTAGTTACTTCACAGGACACCTATTTGCTCAGGAATTACGGAAATAAAAATAGATGGCCAGATTGTTAAAGATCTAGAGCTTGCCGAAAAATTTAACCACTTTCTCATAAACGTTGTAAAGCCAACGCAAAAATTACAGCCAACGCTAACTCGTGCAGAGACGACAGAAACAAACAGCATCTTTTTAGAACCAACCGACGATCAAGAAATAGCCTTAACGTTCTCTGCGCTAAAGAACACCAGCGCGCGTGACATAGACGGCTTTCAGATATCTCCGATCAAGCATGTAATCCATATTATAGCTCCTGTGCTCACTCACATTTATAACCTGTGTTTATCGACAGGCTGTTTTCCAAAACAAATGCAAACGTCTGTTGTCACTGTGCTATATAAAAAAGGAGACAGAAATGACCTTACGAACTACCGACCCATTTCTATATTACCGATATTTTCAAAAGGCTTTGAAAAAATTATTTTTAAGAGAGTCATAAACTTTTGCACCAAATTTCACATAATAACAAAATCACAGTATGGTTTCATGAAAGGCAGGTCGACTGAGACTGCTTTACTAGCCCAAAAAGAAATAATTCTAAAATCTTTTGAAGATAAGAAACTCTGCATTGGAATCTTTGTAGATTTTTCCAAGGCCTTTGATCGTCTCTGTCATTACACTTTAATTAAAAAACTAGAAATGTATGGTATTCGCGGCATCCCACTTTCACTCTTGAAATCATACCTCAAGTGCCGATCGCAATGTGTAAAAATTAACAATTACTTCTCTTCTCTTCAGCCAATAACCACTGGGGTACCACAGGGTAGCATTTTAGGGCCGCTGCTTTTTAACCTGTACATCAACGATATTGTAAAAATTAGTGATAAACCTAAATATATAATCTATGCCGATGACACTAGCATTTTCTTCACTGGTAATAATATGGGTGCATTGACTACAATTATCAACACTACATTAGAGAGCCTAAATGCATGGAGTGAGCAAAATTCATTAGTCATTAACGCATCCAAAACAAAAGCTGTAATTTTTCACTCGCGGATGCAGATTACTTCTCCAGGTGATGCCTTACGCTTAGGTAGTGCGACGATTGAAATTGTAGAGACGGTTAAAACTTTAGGAGTGTTTTTTAATTGTAGAATGTCATGGGAACCACAAATTAGTAAGTTAATAACTAATATCTCCAAATGTGTAGGTATACTTGCACGACTGCGTTCCTTGCTTCCAGTTTCCGTTAAGATAACACTTTATAACAGCTTGTTTTTATCGCATGTCAGTTATTGTTTTCTGGTATGGGGAAGCACAACAGCAACGAACATTAATAGACTATACAAACTACAGAAAAAAGCGATTAGGCACATTGCTAATGTTGACTATTATGCGCACACGGGTGAATTATTTAAACGGTTTAACATTATTCCAATTCATCAGCTTTACGAGTATTACCTAGCAATAAGATATAAAAAAATCCCTACTCAATAGCAATCGCGCTTTTTTGGATATTTTTCAACTAGAACCATACATTATCCCATACCCTACTCGTCACCAACAACACTGGATCATTCCATTCTGCAGAACACACCTCGGCCGACAAATGCTTCGCTTCACTGTTCCTGTTTTATTAAACAAATTAATTCAAAAAATAATAAAAATTGAAGAACGTGGCGCACGTGCTATTAGGGAAGCACTTTTATCATGAAATCAACGCAATATTATTTATCACTAATAAAACTTTCAGCGTATATTGTAATTTGCCTTCATGTATTGTACTGTGTAATTTAAGCGTAAAGGAATCTATGTATCTATATTTTCAGTTTGTGGTGAATCTATGTGTATTACAAGTTGTAAAATATTAACCCTTTCTTGCTATGAATGAATTTTTGTTCGTCTGTCCTCAAGGCTTTCCATGTATCAGGGAGGCTCGGGTTCCCCTCAAGTGACTAATGTCACTTTTATCCCGAGCCTGCAGCCCTCATCCTTGAGATGAAAATAAACTGATTTGATTTGATTTGAAGAAAATGGACCGCCGCGTCGTCGTATGTGAAATGTTTGCGCACCATACGGCACCATTGGGAGGTTGGGGTTACAGCTCGCACCGGCGGCGAGGTTGTATTTTCGTCCCTTTTCCTTTATTAAGAATACTTTGTTCATGTGATATATGAATTCTTATCGAGAACTATACAGTTCAATAAATATACGGTTACTTTTTCTGTGATTTCCTTGGTTTCAATGTCTGTTGGCTTATATATGGTAATTACGTGTAGATTGTTATTGAAAGCATCAAAACATTAAATTTCTTGTCTCGATAAGCTTGCACAAGAGCATGTTTCACATGATCTGTACACAGAGCAGTAACAACATTTATTCGTTAGTTCACACGAGCTGACAAATTAAAAGCACATGCGCCCGTGATAACCAATTATATTATTAGAAAATCCGCAAAGTGAAGGTGGGTAGATAAAATGTTCTATTTAAGTTAAAGAAACTCCAGTCGACTTTGCAAACCGCAAGAACACGAAGAGGCTTGTTGCGCGGCTGCATCGACCGACGTCCTTTTCAAGACAAGCGTCAACACGCCAAATTAGGCATGGCGATGTCATTCCTCCCGTTCTGTCGTCGTAGTTGCGAAGCGGCAAGCTGAAGGACAGATCAGGCTTGTAAATGCCGAACATCAATAACCGATCTCAACAACAACGAAGAATCGTTGATGTGGCTCTGCGGTAAAAATAAAACAAAGCGGAAGCCCATTCCTCGAATCGGGTGCCGTTCGTGTGTAGTGCAGCATGAGAGCGGTGGCTTTACCTTTCAACGGTCGTCCGCCATGGTCTTAGCTGGTGCAGGAGTGGGCACTTGACTGAATCCCAAAGCCAGAATGTGGGTTCAGCACCCGGGTTTACTTTAGACGCTCTACTTGTAAGCTGGATTCACACGATGGACCGAATTCTCCGGACGAGCTTGGTGTGGCGCAGTGCCACTTCATGGCGCAGCACAGAAGAGAGAGGGAATACATTTTATCATAATACATCCTCTAGTCCGGAGCTCTTGCTTTGAGATTGGCATTACCTACCAGGTCTCTCCCAGCACGTTACGGAAATGCTGAGCAAGGGCCTGGTTGAGATGAGAGATGCGAGTTCGGGGAGTGACAAATTGCTTCCATAGAGGTGGGATATAGTGCAGGGTGAATTGTAAGCGTGCCACGGACGAGCTGCTAGTGGCGCGATTCGTTGCAGCTCAGCCATGTCACGCTCGTAAGCGGACTGAATCGCCAGTCCGGCCCGTAGTGTGAATCCAGCTTAAAATTCGGGGGCCGCTTATACTAAATGTGTGCGCTAGACAGCTTCGGTACATGGCATACGACTATAGGCCTGCGCATGCACGCGCAATAGTAGAACAGGTCTAATGTGGACATTCACGGAGCGTTCATTGCTTGTGCACATGCGCCTGTATTTTATTGCGTACGCGATCGTAGGGCTTTCTTGACACAACGGCTGCGCTGCATTGCCGCGCGTAGGACATGTCTGCCATAGACGCTTCCTGGCAAGCCTTGTCATTCGTGATGGTAAGCACCACGGCTCATCATGTTTGTGAAAGCATGAAAATTGTGTAGAATTCGCGCTTGCATTCGTTCAGGGACATAATATATCTTCTACGCAGGAATGTCGTATCCTGACTATTCAATAGAGCTGGCCAAACAGTTCTGTACATGTGTTTTTCATTAATCTAAGACGCACGAAAAATCAATCGCGTGATGTTTTTTTTTTTTTTTCGCTGCAGGTAATCGGTGGAATCTACGAGGCCATCCTCGACTACAAGCCCCTGTCAAGTGACGATGAAGGGCTTCCGCTAAAAGAAGGACAAGAAGTGGAAGTAATAGACACTTCAAAACCTCGAAAGTAAGTCGAAAGTTCTCGCAGAAAAGCTTACAACGTGATGTCTTCTTTTTTTATTCGCACACTTGTTTCTTCGCAACACAAAGCAAGCCAGGATCATGCCACCTAATACGGTCCTGTAGGTAGCGTGCGCGCGTTTTCGACTAAAACAGAAAAAGAAAACCGAAATAACTGCGCATATTAATCCGAAAATCAGCGACTTTCAGAATCTTAGCTACAAGAAATAAACAAAGTAAGCAAGACTGCCACAGACCATTTCTTTTTAAGAACTGGTAGCACTATTAAGCAAACTTTAGAAGAGAGAGTTAATTTTTTTATCAAGATTAATGCGGTAAGCGCGGGGCAAGAGATAATCTAAAATCAATGCGATAATAAGGACTCCGTGAATCAATGCAACCAGCGATACGTAGTTTATTTCGACAAAATATTAATGACTTTTCTTATTTCCACAAATATTACTAAGAGCTGCCGCAAGATGCCTGCCGAGCGATGTGCGGCATGCTGCATATCTGGTATACGAAATATCAGTGTCGCGTGGAAAACTCTGCATCGACCAACTAAAGTGATGCGTCTTTAAGCACGCACGTGATAATGAACTTTAACTATTAAATAACGTGAGTGTGCGCTTGCAACTACATCGGCGTGCCTTCTGGCGTGGGCTTTTGCAGCAAGAGACAAAAGACACGTTGGAGTAACGTGAAGAACATGGCTAGAATTCTTGCAACTAGGGTGTGGCGCAGTACTGCTAGAATTCTCAACGATATGAAGCTCCGAACTTAGCATAATGGGCAAGTGAAAATTACGTAAGCTATAATAAAAAAAATTTAGACAAAGTATGCAAAAAAATCAATAATACCTGCGCACTTGCCATTAAGCAGGCTTCAGCAAACGAACGCGCAAGTTGCTACCGGAACTTAATGCAGCATCCTGCAGACAAACTACATGATTCCATGCAGTTGTGGCTTTATTCTGTGCGATGTTTGCTGTTGAGGTGATTGCGATGTGATGATTTTGGAACCGCTGTTCACTCGTCTTCTTTTTTTAATGGTGCCCGAGTATAAACTCACAGGTGACTTCGTTATGCAGGTGGCGCGTCCGGACCAGATCAAGTCGAACAGGGATCTCTCAGGAAGGCTGGGTCCCCTGCTGTTACCTGGAGAAGAAAGAAGGCGCTGTGGTTGAAGAACATGTCGCTCCTAAGGATCGGGAGTCGTATGCGAAAAGAGAGTAAGAACTCTCGCTGCCCAACCATGTTTATACTTTCTTTTCGGAACTATGTTTCACAGACTGGACAAAAGTGATCCGGCATGAAGCCACATTCACATTATCCGAGCGTTTACATGTCACTTCTTGTTTTGCATTTCCTTCTTTTTCAACCTACGTTTATGTAACACGGCGCTCTGGTGCTTCTACTTTTGTAACACCAGAAGTTCACCAAAGTGCACACCACACGCCATTTATATAAGCACGCAATTCCCAGTGATCACTGAGCTTCTGCGAAAGATTTACGTTCAACTACACGGGCAGCGTGAAAGACGACGACAGCGAAAGAATTGACACAGGACGAGCGCTGGCCGTAACCACGAACCAGCACCAACTCGCCATTTCTTTTTTCTTTCTTATAAGCCCATCATCGCGTTTAACGGGCACCTCGGGTCTTACGAGCAGCTCTGCGTGAGTACTTTTTTTGTAAATACGAGCACAGGATTCTCTGAAATAATAGCACAAAAATTTGTGAGGACTTTTGTTGCTAATCCGCCAATTTTAAGCTTGCTTTCCATCCCTTGTTCTTTTTTTCTTTCTCGGGTGGGGGAGGGGGGGGGGGAAGAGGGCGATATTGACATCAGTTAGTGTGGAGAGAAATATGATAGATGATTACGTATTGCACAGAGGGGAAGAATACATATAAATCTTAAAAAGAATAGTCAAGTTGACTTCCAGACGAAGATCGGCACGGCCATCTTTTTTTTAACTCTAAATGTAGAAAAACAGGAAGGTAGGTCTCTTTAATGCGGCTCCGCCAAAATCTCAAATACGCTACTCCAACAAGATTAATTAGGAACAAAAGCGAACAATAAAATAATATCCACACGCACCAGACACACAAAAATAAGTCACATATGCATATAAGATAACTACAACAACGAGGCATATCACGTATATAAGAAATAAGCAAAGGATGTGACTGCAAGTAGCATTCCCACAACACACAACATACATTATCTAAACAATTTACGCTGTGTATTATTATTGTTATTAATCATGTAATAAAGAGACGCGGGCTAGCGGTTGTCTTCTAAAGGGACACACGTCATCCCGCTTTAAGCGGCGAGGAGGAGGAGGAGGAACAAACGTTTATTTAAACCAGCAGTTTAGTTGGCTGGGCCTAGGCCTCCCACGTGGGGACATCGAGGTCTTGCCTCTTCGCCGCCTCGCAGGCTTGCTGGGTAGCCCAGAGTTGGTCGTCGAGATGGGAGCTGCGCAGGGCGGCGTGCCATCTCGACGAGAGGGTCACGGTATTATTTGTCGGATATTGGTTTTTACATTCCCATAGCATGTGGAGAAGCGATGCTGCCTCAGTCTTACAGATCTTGCAAATGTTACTTGGGTAGGTGTCCGGGTAGATCCTGTGGTAACGTGTTAGTGAGGGGTACGTGTTTGTCTGTAACAGGCGAAGGGTGGTTGCCTGTTCTCTGTTTAGCCTGTGATGAGGGATCCATCTCTGATTATGAGGCACGCCGTAGTGGAGGACTCCGGAAATTTGGACCACGTGGGGTTCTTTAACGTGCACCTAAATCTAAGTACACGGGTGTTTTCGCATTTCGCCCCCATCGAAATGCGGCGGCCGTGGCCGGGATTCGATCCCGCGACCTCGTGCTCAGCAGCGCGGAGACCAAAAAAGAGTAATGAGAAGGAAGGAGATAAAAAAGGGAAAAATAAAAGTAAGGCACACAAAAGCATATCACATCACACACAGAGTATGAGCACTGTAGACAAGATTTGAGAAGAATTCTAGTTGAGCTTTGCGAGGGCCTCGTATCGATCGAATTAAAGCACGACCTCTCCAAAAATAAGAAATCATTGAGAATAGTTCGAAAAACGTCAAGTTGCTGGAACTTGCTCAGCAACACAGAGCGACACCTGTTTAAAGATGGGCGTTCTAAGTGCTCAAGTGCTTCACCGTAGTGTTTACAAGCCGGCCACGATGGGCTCACCGCACGTGCTTGCCGCTGAAGGCGATGTGCTACATTAACACACCCGATGCGTAGCTTGAGCAATAGGGACCTTCTGCTGCGGGTATGGTCAGAGGATGCGATTCCTTGGCGGGTAGGATACGATTCCTTGGCGACACGTACATCAGGGTGTGAGCGCTGTGGGTGGCGGCATAGAAGTAGTCGGGTGTCATCGACGTGCGCTAGACTATAATGCAAACGGCACACATGCTGACTATGCATATACCGTGCATATGCAGGGGACAGGCTTAGCGTAGTTGCCAATATAAAAGAGTGTGGAATCGAAATGGCGTACACGACACATTTACTTTAACGTACGTTGCTGACTGTCGCGCATGCATGTTTTTGCAAGGCATCAAATTCGGAATAATCGATATTTATCTGGAACCATTTCTAATTGATGTTCGTTTCGGTTTAGACGGTGATTTCAATGTTCTCTCACATCTTCAGGGCGGTTGTGAAGGAACTCGTTGAAACCGAAGAGGACTTCTCAAGGGACATGCAGCGTGTTGTAAATAATTATTTGAAAGAAATGGAAAACCCAGCCATGCCAAAAGAGCTGAGAGACCAGAAGGACGTCCTGTTCAGCAACTTTAAAGACATATGTGACTTTCATAACACGTGAGTAACCTGCTCTGTTAACAGTGTTGTATGTGCCATTGGACTTTTGGCCCAGTTGAGCCATCTAGAGCTGAAAAACGCACACCTATGCAATCACAAATAAGAGACACTAACTTTTATTTCTAAAATGGGCACTAAATAAATCAACAATTCAGGTTATGCTTTTAGACATTGATAGGTATCGCCGCATCTGTTCAGCGGAGAAAAAATGGGTTAATAATAAAAATAAGTTTACGTCAAACTTCCGGTTTTGAATTTCGCGCCAATATCGCCACTCCGGTGATCCCATTGTGACAGTGACGGATATCATAGTGCTTTTATACATTTGAGCACTTCACTGTGGGAGAAAAAGTTATAAAAATACTGCAGATCAAAGAATGCTAACTAGTGCTTATTATTATTAGTCTGCAATCAACTATCTGCTGCCAGATATTGCGGCAATTCATGACGTCATGGGAACTGATGCGGCAAATTCAAAAAGTCTTCATCGTGCGTATGTATAGCTGTCCACATCGTATGTAAAGCACCGGGCCGTTCGCGCTCATTCAAAGAGTGAGAGCGGCCATCCAATTTCCACGGCCCCTTTCCTGGGGAAAGCAGGTGAAATTCCGGCGCAACTGCCTTTACATCACTTCAAGAAACGGCGGGCTTCCAGCGTAAGAGTATTCTGTGGTATACCAGTTGCCTAATCCACGAATATTCTTTGCTATTGCAGAGGTGCACGCTGCGAATTAAACTGAACTTTATATTTTCATTAAAGGTCCCTTCGAGGCGCTGGCGAAATAAACATCTAGTTATTGCTATTATTCGTTTTTGTTCCTATTGAATTGTTCCTATTAAAAGTGTTTGTTTAATTTTATGGATGCAACTTTATTGAGTTTGAGAGCATATGATTCAGTAGATATACGGCGTTAGACAATGTGTGTCGTTTAACTTCTTTGACTACTCCTTACTGGATCTGAATTGAAAACCGTACAAATCTCCTAAAGGCAGCACCTGACGTGCTACCAGTGACGACGGCTGGTACAATGACCCGCTTGTACAATAAAGCTCATCTTTCTCTCACCCTCCTAAAATTGAAGTAAAGGTATCACTATGCGCTTTTATGCGACACTAAATTAAGGGAAGGCAATAATCTAGTACCTAATGGGCAGCAGTACATTTTGACATCCCTTTCAGAACGAAACATAAAAAAAATAAGCTTAGCCTGCTTTAAATGATACCAGAAGATACGTTATTTTCCTCTTGCTTTGATTGATCTGCAACGAGGTAGTCGGTTGTTATAGCTTAAAATCTGATTTGTTGTCCTTTTTTTTCTATCTTTTCAGGGAACTGATTAAAGGCGTACAGTTCAACGCCAGCGAACCTGCCAAACTCGGCGTTACATTTTTGAGGCTGGTAAAAATCATATAATTCTTATTAATGAGCGACGAATTCCAGCTTAAGTTTCGAGCAATCCCTCGGTATATACGCGCTGTCTATGTTTTTTTCCTTCAGGAGCGCGACTTCGATAAGCACGTCAAATATTGCGAAGATTTCCCGCGTGCGCAAGAAGTGCTGGCATCTGGACCTCTTAAAGAGTACTTTGACGTAAGTGTGCTGTAGCCGAAGCGGCAAGCCGTATCGATCTGGAAGTATTTGCATACGTTTAGAATAACGCCTGTCTATTTTCTGTATTCGATTTCTGTTCCAGGATTTCAGTGCCAGGATAAACGATGATAAGACTCTATCCGATCATTTAAAGCTCCCTATCCAGCGCATCAACGACTACCAACTGCTGCTCAAAGTAAGTTCTGCAAAAAAAGTTGGCAATGCTAGCCTTACTTTCTTGATTTCAAATAGGTTTTCCTCTCGCCCAGGGTGGTTGCCTTTTGCGTTCGCTTTATACGTGTCCGAATGCGACTCATTCAGTAAAGCTATAACCATAAATTGTGTACGGAAGACACTTTGTAAACTTCTATGGGCACTGTACTGTGAGATCAGGCGCGCGCATTGTGATAGCTGACGAAGCTTTAGCGTTTCGCGCGTCTCCTTAAATATAATGTGGTGCCCGTGCTGACCCCTGCTCCGTGGTTCACACTACAACAAAGGCCGCAGGCACTTCTCCGACATTTTGTTTTTTGTACTTAAGCTTTATTTTATGCGCATGTTCAATCATCAGAAGTAAGCAAGCCAACTAGTCTGTTAACAAGTTCCATGTATTTACGTGCACAAGTTGACTCGTGGCTTGGATGGACCTCCTTTGATTGAGGGGAGTAGGTCAGGGCACAAACTCTGCAGAAAGCGTCTGCGATGTGGTACCGGCGATGTGGTACCGGCGATGTGGTACCGGCGAATTTCCAGCGCACCCTCAAGGAAGAAATATGTACAGCCTTCCGCATTTCTAACTATATCGCGCGAGCGTCGACCAGACGCAATATCAGCGCCTTACGACGACGATATTCTGCGAGACTGGCTTCGTTCACGCAGGCGCACAAAGCACTCTCCAGTGCGAGTGTCATCACAGATAATAACGTCACGAAACTTTGGTTTGGCAAGGAATCTGTCATCCTGAAAGATACAGCGTAGCATGCGATGCTTGCACTGAAAAGTGCTGTGTGTGCCTGCCCGTACCACTGCTGGTCTCGCAGATTACCACCGTTGCAAAGCGGTGACTGAGAGTGCGATCGAAGCTCGCGCGATGTAGTTAAAAATGCGGGAGGTTGTACCTGAAGATACAGTAAAATAACAAACAAAGCACCTATATTATTGTTCCTTCTGAAAAATGAGGTCTGCACAGCCCAGATTCAGATGTTATGCTTAGAGTTTCCTCAGCAGACGACGAAAGTAAAAAAAAAAACATAGAACGTGTAATAATGAAATGATACGGTCACCTACATTAACACGTGCCTTAACGTCGATAATAACTTATTTTGCATTTTTCTGGTACATGCCCGGCAAACAAATACCAGGACGTGTAGGACGAGTGAAACTTAACGCGCCCCAATGGAAAGCATTGCGTAAAGGAGACTGGAAAAAAGAGGCAGCGATAAACACTCTAATACTTATTACCTTGCAATTCTTGCCGTTCCTGTGGAAGTCCTTAGGCTTCAGACCTCAAAGCCTATGGACTGATGATACCTGGCAATAACGTATTTTTTCTTCTTTTTTACTTCTAAGCCTGGTGGCATAGCGAAGCAACAACAGCGTGCACGTTTGTAAAATATCCTCCCACATGTTTGCAACCACACCATTTAATTACTTCTGCATTCCACCAGGAACTCATCAAGTACACAGCGCGCCTGCACGAAGACTACTCAGATCTTCAGAGGGCACTAGATTTTATGCAGGCGATTCCTCAGCGGGCTTCGGACCTTCAATACATAAACGCTATAGAAGGTTATCATGGAAACATCCACAACTGGGGCAGAGTCATCAAGCACGTAAGTAGCTTTACTTAAAGAAGCGATTACCACTTTACCTTATGTCAGCAGTTCTGAAGAGCAGGTGTGAGAGATTGTTACTTAAATGAGTTACGTCATATTGTGGAAAGGTCACTATGCTGTCACTCTAGCCCCCATAAATGCCGTTAGTGCATAATATGACGGACACGTAACAGGAACTGCCATTGACGCTTGCTTTTCCATCTTATAAACGAATCATCTGCGTCTAAAGCTTCATTATAGTCAGCATAGCAGGCAGCACTTCAAAATTATCTTTGTGATGGTATTTCCAAACGCCAATAGGCTCTAGTGGATCTTGTGTGAGAAGCACTCGTTCACTATCAGCAGCCACCTGCGGCATACGTATGCAGCTGTCGCCGTTCTTGCGGAAAAAGTGATTACCTCTCAGTCTTTTAATTCAAATGTGAAGCATATTGAGTGATTTAACGCAAAATAATTGTGAGTTGTTTTGCAGTAGCATCACGCTCCGCACGCTACTTGATGCATCTGTCACATCTACGCTTTCTTATGCCATACTTTTGCTCCAACTTTATTCATGTTCTGCATGCTAAACTCTGCTGCAGCTCAACGAAATTATTCATGCATCTAACAGTATAATTTCAATATTTGCTATAAGAATGCGCGCTCCTGCTAATGCTTTCCTTACATAGTGTCTTTTGCGAAGTTCTTGTGGCAAAACCGGCTTCTAACTCAACCTAAACAGTCGTATATATATTACCGAAAATTATTCCTTCTCAGGTGTTTTCAGCATCGTAAAACTGCTTTTTTTTCTTTTTTTCTTTTTGGCATTTGCACGGTGTGTTAATTCTAATCACTCTTGTCTTTAATCTACAAATAAACAGTATCACTACATGCCTATTCTTGAACCTGATTAGGTACTAGCCAGAACCTTCAGAAAGCAATTTCAGAGGTAAGTATTGCTTGTGAGCTTTCAATGTGAGCCTAAATACTTCTCAGCTTCAATGCATTGTCTGTGCACTAAGCCGGTACTCCCAGCGTTTGTATGTTTACGTCCGACTTACACATATTCTGGCCATTGAAGAGTATGTTCCACAAAAAACACACACCAAAAGATAAACAAGATGAATAAATATTTATAACACGCCATAAATTTCCATTTTATGCTCTCTAGCCAGTGAACATTTCTGCAAAACAGTCATTGTGCGAAGGTCTGTATTATAGAAAGCAAAGTCCCGTCAGAACAAAAGAAATGTAGAAAACAGCGACATGTCTATCTGTTCACACCTGTAGAGGTAGTACCGATGGAAACGCAGAGTATGCAGACTACTAGGGCATTTCGCAAATTTCTAGCGCCAACCATGTTTATTGTGTTTCGGTACAGGACTGGTTTGATGTTACCGACGCAAAAAACCGTGAACAGCTACGTTATCTCTTCCTCTTCAAAGGAAGGTTGTGCATAACTGAGGTGAAGAAAATTAGAGCCAACCGAAATATCTACCTCGTCAAGAATGTGATCAAGGTGAGGACGCGCTGTGAGAGACACTGGCGTTCCGTCCGTCCACTGTAAGAACCCTCCCTAGATCATATGTGCGAAAATGAACTACCACCTGCATTCTCCCAACGTCTCCTAAATTACAGAAGGCTTGCGGGCTTTGGAGCGTCGATGTCACGTGGGAAGGCTGGGTATGCATAAATTTCAGCGGGGGATCGTGGGTAGAGCTTAGCGTCTTTTCTCCAAAGCACGTTTTCAACGGGACCCCGGTCTTCCTTGATGACGTCACAGTAGCAGCACGCAGGCCATCTGTTAGCTGCAGGAGATGCTGATTTACCCTCCTCAGTGTCGTATTACCTCCAGTTCAACGAGCTAAGCACCGTCGTTTGACCTCTGCATGTGAAAAGAGATTTGGCATGCTAACTAAAGTTTGGCCTGTAGCGCTCGCCATTTCGCTCCACCTGACACTTTCACTCCGTGAAAACTTCTACTCCGGGATTATTTTGAACGGGAAGCAGCCATGAAAGTTTGTCCGTCGATACGTTCTACATTGTCTGGCTTTATCTTGACCACGCTAGTGCACACTGCTCAATTTCGGCAGTGCAGGCCTTTTCGCATGCTCAGCAATGCAGTGATGTTTTGTTTTGGTTCATATTAACTGCACGCTTTGTATTCAGCCCATGCTGCATGCCACAAAAACTGTGTATTTTGGCCAGATTGTAGAAGTTTCTCGTTTATTGTGCAAGAGTCAGTGATTCTATCAAATAGTAAGGCTAATTTTAATGGTGCGCCTATTGATAGGCACATATGCACTCAAACGTCGAGTAATCAGCTCCATAAAAGAAAACATTTAGTCAATATAGCCATATCATTGCTACGTAATCATCTACTACAAGATAATAATGTTTTGTTTTGAAAAACCTCACTGGTTGATTTTTGCTGATGATTACGACTCAAAGAGAGGAATAACGCATGCATAGTTGCCGCAGTGTTTTGGGGATTCAGTGAGTATGTTAGATGTCGCTTTTCCATTGAACCAGTGGTCATTTGTTTGATAAAAAGCTTCTTTCTATAGCACAATGCACATTTCTATGTCCCTTCAGGGTAGCGTGCTAATCACTGACGTGTCCGGCAAAATGCTGATATGAATTTCCCTTCCTTATAGACTTCGGAGTCAGAAATAGTCGATGATGGCGAAGATGACACAACGCTCAAGGTCTTGCAAAAGGACTCCTCTGGTCAGGATGTACCAATCACTCTCCGAGCGAAAGACATCGAACAGAAAAAGGAATGGGCTCGGGAGTTGCAGGCTTCCAGGGTTGCAAGCGAAGGTAGGGTTTTTGTCTCCTACGTCAGTGGTCTCGTCTCACGTGGTTGTAAAATTCCCGTAGCGAAAAATTGTGTTTGTGACCGAAGGGCGGAGAGTAGCTTGGCTACAACCTAGGGTGTTTCGAACGCAGTTATTGAAGAAATGCAAGTGGACGACACGTCCGAACGCCTGCAGGAAAAGAGCAGCTACAGCCGCACTACTTCGCTGTCCGAGTCCACGGCGGTACCCGTGAGCCCCGAACCTGCGTCGTCTTCTATGCCACGGGCTGAGCTCTTCGAAGCCAGCAAAGAAGCCACGAGTGCTGCCACTCAAAGCATCCGATCCGGCTCGGTCACCTCGATTGACGGTGCGTACATGAATGCTTCTCCTACTCAGGAGCTTGCTAGCGTAATGCATTTAAATAAAGCGTGCCCGACCAATATTACTACGCTTTCAGCGCGAAATTCACGTGCACATTCTATATTTATTTGCTATGCCCTCGTTCTACCCTTTCGCTAAGCAACATCGAAGTAATAAAGTAACCGATTCGTAAGTTTTGGGGGGTAAGCATCGGCCTTATTTTAAAGCGTATGCAGAGTTGCGTTATTCTAGCTCACATGCCGTACATTGTACATCGTTCGTATTATGTACTTAACGTACCCCCACGAACAATAGGAAATGAAACACCCAAACTGCTTTCAAGAGGCCGTAATTGCTAAGCAAACATATGCTGCAGAAAAGTGTTGGATGAGACTAAATGTTCGACAAGAAAGCTACTTGTCACATATTATTAACACGTTGTTTTCGAATCCACACATCGCGATTGACCGTTGCTTGAAATGAAAATCATTGTTGCCTGTCGTATTGCTCACGACTAAAGTACGTTGCGGATGTGCCAGAAAAAGGATGTGAGCATGTGTTCAAACGTGATATTTTGCACCTTCAGCATGCCATTGCTACTTTTCAAGCAATTAGTGCATGACGTATACAGTGTCATGTTCTATGTGCAATAGTCTTCTCCCAGCAAAGTATTGTGGCGTTTTCACCACATTGATGAAGGCAATAAGTAGGAATAAATTGTTTAGCAAAAATGTGTGTGTCCATATAGAAACCTCCTGTCACATATATAGTAAGCATTATTGTTCATTACAGCGAAAGTGCCTGCAATTTAGCTCTTCTCTTTTTCTTTGAAGAATGGTTTCATCAACCATTATAAATTTTCGGGTTATTCTTCTTGCACTGCTAGCCCGACAGCACATGCTAGTTTTATTTCGTACATTGACATATCGCATCCTTGTAAGATATTTACTGTACCTGCTTTTGACGGGCACTTTGCCACTGTGGTTCGGCTGGTTCCGATAGGTACCTTTTAATCACACACTATTTCACATTGGCAGGGTCACAAAAGTAAGTATATGCAGCCGCGGCGCTATTTAAGGCTAGGCGTGGAATGAGAGATTCAACGCAGCAAAAAGTTGTCATGTGTATCGTCACGTCAATGATGTCTTTATAAGTTATTATATTTATTCTGTTTTCTCACTGGCGTAATAGTGTAATAATGGCCTAAGTTCGACTACATATTAGTTATCTTTATTTGGCATCTGCACTCGCTACTTGTTACTCAGTATTCTTTGTTTTCGTAGCGTAACGTTCATACAGGTCATGTCGATATGCCGACCCCTTGATAGATGTTTGAGAGAAGTACATGCAATGGCAAGTTGAATAAATGCTGCTGACTCTCGTTTCCGACCTTTGGAATATGCCGTGCATTTAAACGTCCAAAAATGCTTGGAATTGCACATTTTACTTCATTTTTCCTCAGCAGCTAAGCTCCAGTCAATCTACATGGTGGCAGAAACTTTTATCCTTTACTATCTTACTACTAAGATATATCACATTGCAGAACAAACATTCTCCTTTCTCCTAAATATTCTCCTAAATATGACCATTCACCGTCATATTTAGCTGTTTGCAACACGTATTGAACTGTTGAACTGCTGTTCTTGAAATAAGAGTCAACAGCCATTGCCGAAGGTATCTATTTGAGTAGCTGCCTTCGCCAAGTGTTAGCTTAATGCATTGAAATGTACTTCTGGTGTTCTGGTGCTTTTCAGAAATTCAATCTCTGAATTCTTTTGCTGAAGACGAATCTGTTTATTTAACAGCATCCAAGAAGGATGCCACAGGGAAGCCGCAGTTCCGCAAGGCTCTTCGCGGCCTCACCTGCTCACGTTAGTTTCATTTTTTCTTGTTCTTTTCTGTGGCCATTTGTGGGACGTACGTTCGCGAATTTCTCTCTGTGTTTCACTTCTATTGGGTGCCAATAATAATACTGGGAGGTGGACGTTTGTAAGTCTGCGTGTATTAACGAATATTAACCTGCTTCCGTAGCCTGAGTCATCTCCGCTGGCACTGCTAAGCATCTGTACCAGCAAAGTTTTCATTCATTTATGCATGCTTTGAAGCCGCTCTACCCCTAAATTTGTCCACTATTTCTTAACTGCCTCAATTGTTACTACTACCTCATCCTCGACAGGTTTGCTTCCAAACAAAAGCGTATCTCGCTTTTTAAATGCTGTAACTTTTCATTAGAGCACCAGAATGATGACGGAGCTAACAAATTACTGCAAAAAACAAGCGTATAATTTTTTTTCACCTTATATAAGTACAGTTTATAAAATTATGCTTTGTCCTGTAATGCGTTTTCAGCGGTACATGATAAGACAACATCGGAAAACTTTAGTAGTGACTTAAAGGGGTGCTGCAAACTTCACTCCAACGCAACTCTTTCCTTGCTCTCCACTTCCCTATCCCCATCAACTCGCTATTTCTCTGCTTTCGTAATTCGAAACATGCTCAGTGAGGCCCGCTGAAGCACAGGCGGCGCAAGACATGCTCGGCGAACCAAGCGCAAGAATGCTGAACATTTTTTTTTTTACTTCCATTCCCAACTTTTGATCAATCGGCCTGTGAAAATGCTCTGCCAAATATTTCAGCAGTGCCTCTCATGATTAGTGTTGCGATAGCGCCATCTTGACGCAATGAACGCGACGAAAGGTCACAAAGGACTCGAACGTTGGAAATAGCAAACTTGAGTGCAAGAGCCCCTTTCTTAAGCATAAAATGACTTGAAAGCAGCACCATTCCTTGCTTTCCATCTGTCTCCCAAACGCACTGCAAAACATCTGCAGAATGCTGCGTTCGCTCTTATTATGTACTTTGCAAATGTTCCACTCCGTGAGGCTTTAATTACAAGCCTAGTAGACATCTTATTTTGACACTACCAAATATTTACGTAGCATGGTTGACAAAGCGAACAACTTCAAACATGATCTCACATTTAACACTCCTCTTCCTCATTTGCTTTATGCAGTTGACCATTACGAACTTCATATGTTCATTAATGTATTCTACAATCAATATTGGCGACTAACTGGACTTCCATTGCGCTTCTTTTTCACAGAAAATGACAACACCTTTTTGGAGTGTGAGGTGTCTTCTCCAGAAAAAGCTAAGGTACATTGGCTGAAAGACAACGTTCCTCTGAAAAAATCAGCCCGTGTTCAAACGAGCGAAGAAGATGGGAAGTACAAGCTTCATATCAACGATGCCTCCAGTGAAGACTCTGGAATGTACACCATTATTGCGTCCAACTCCGAAGGAACGACTTCGTGCAGCGCACCGCTCTATGTGAAACCAGGTGACGTGCCTGTTTTCTCAAGCATTTGGCGGTTCTTTTCTTTTTCTCATTTTTTAATACTAGGATAAGCCTTTATACAGATCTGTGATATACCCAAAAGAGAGAATTGCGCTTGAATACGCTTACAGTGATCAACTGATGAGCTTACAAGCTTTCTGAGCTTTAAGCTGGTAAGCTTATGAACTAACTTAATGCATCGTGCGTTGGTATGTCACCTAAAACTGGTTATGAAAGATATGTAAAAAGGACGCCAAGGCTACATTTGGCTCCCACATGTTGATTGCGCTGGCATTTGATGCGTTTGGTTCATAACTTTGGTGAGCTAGAAAGTGCGATTAGTCACATTACTGCTCCCTTTGCACTTTCAGCGCTTAGCGTTTCCAAACCTGACTCGAGGCCTACGAGCCCGGGAGGGACCGTACTCCCCCATGCGCCAGTGTTTAAGGTGAAGATGAAGGACACAGAGCTATTGGAAGGCACATCAGTTCGCTTTGAGCTCGTCGTACGAGGCTGCCCAGAACCGGAAGTAACATTGTAAGCTACCAACCCAATTTCACTGTAAAAACAACTTTGTTTAGTCGTGTTTAGTGCTAAAACATAGGGACCTCGATAAGAATTATTAAGTACGATAAGATTTTCTGTTACGCAAAAGTGTCATTTAAGTACCTGTGTGCTGTTACTTGTCAGCTACAAGGATGGAAAGAAACTGCAAGAAGACGACCGCGTGAAGGTGCTATTTGAAAGCAAGGAAGTTTTAGAGCTCGTCATCGACCATATTTCTTTTGAAGATATGGGAAAATACACGTGCGTGGCTGTGAACTCTGAAGGCAAAGATGAGTCATCAGGAAGGATCACGGTTACAAGTGAGTAGAATCCTGTACTTGCACGCCCCCAGCCAACGCGCTGCAAAAACGTTAATGAATTCGCAATAGGATTGTAGTATTTTTGGGTCGTTCAGCCTTGGCATGCCCCCACTTTATAAACGTCGCACCATTGCCTTTCTCGACGGAGCAAAGTTACATTGGTTGGATTTGGGTAATTCCATGCCAAAATTACCAGAGGTGGCACTCGACGGTCGGTGATTTCCATGAAAAAATTATGGCTATTAAGAGTATTTAAAATTTTAAAAGTGGCATTATGCCTAAGGGCAAGCTTTCGAAATAAAAAGTGGCATATCCACAGTATTTCACCCGAAAAAAAAGTTAATTCACGTCGTGAGCACCATTTTAATTTCGCACTGGAAGGCAGAACATGGTGCCAGAGAAAATTTTCCAAAAAATTGGTTTTACTTCGGGTGAACATAAAACCGTTACAGTGTATTCTAGAGGGAAGGGGCTTTGAAATTACTTTATTTTAAAGGGTGTTTGAATTGTGTTTTGTGCGTTTGTAGTGGGAGGAAAAAGTCCAAAATGAGGAATATTGGACATTTTTTTATAAAATTGGCTATTTATTTCTTATACCTTATAATACACTGGTACAACACATGGGTAATGCCTTGATGTAAAAATAGTTTTATCATAACACAGTCTGATAAATGTAATTACATGCTACTGTAGGACACTTAGCTATAAAAACATGACACGACTAAGTGTGTGGGTCTGTTCTCGTTATATTACTGCCGAAGAAAAGGAAACTTCAAGGCAAATCGAAATGTCAGGTTTTTAACCTTCAATTAACATAAGCACGGTACTGACATTACATTGAAATTGTCTTACAGGGTGCAGCTGTTCGGTGCACGAGCTGTTCGAATATGTAGCGAACAAATTCATGAATATTATCTGCAATAGAATATATTAACTCAACTTTGCATAGTTACTACATCAAAAAGAAGAGGGTTGAGTTGTATGCTAGCCAGGCTGTACCAAAGAAACAATATATGCATTTATATTCACAGTAGCATAAGTGAAGAAGGCGACCTATATTCGGGTGGACTTACGGTTGTGTAAATACGGTGCTTTCCTGTGTCGCATTTCAGATTCATTTTGACCAGTCAGAAAATGCGAAATATTAAGTGTATCAGTTCAGCAGCAGAATGTCGCTGGTTAAAGTGCGTTCTCTGACTTTCTTCTCGTGTTTGGTTCGAAAAGTGTTTTAGTAAACATTACAGGGCCTCACTGCTTAGAAAACTAGTATCACCGGAGGATTCTGATTATGTACCTCGTGTATTCTTTGTTGTCTATTTTATACAGCAGGTCATGTTTGGTATAAGCAGGAGTTCATCAGAAAGTTTAATATGCAAATAACTGTGTAAAATACCATAATGTTAGATGCATATGCACATTATTGAATGCTGTATTGCAAGACACGCAAGGCAGCAAGCTATAAACCAGAATGAAAGAATGATATTTAAAGCTCGTTAAGTCCGTTGCACAGTAATAACGAACGTAAAAATGTTACGTACAACAACATGCAATAAACTGTTAGCCAAAAGAAAATTATTGTTAAGTACTGTGAAACTGCTGAATAGAATGATGTATGTTATCTGCAATAACGCCATAATGCAAGGAGTTCC
Source organism: Dermacentor silvarum (assembly GCF_013339745.2). Lineage (NCBI taxonomy): Eukaryota > Metazoa > Arthropoda > Arachnida > Ixodida > Ixodidae > Dermacentor > Dermacentor silvarum. The sequence goes on along the minus strand of NC_051154.1, from coordinate 59,507,349 downwards.
AAACGCATATTGGAGTTAACATATGATAGTGGTGTCTTGTAGGTCTTGTTGGTGACGGCTGCAGATAGGTGGTAGGATTGTATTTTAAGTTTACAGTTGAAAAAGTTATACTGAGATTTTGTTCTGGGGCTAGCTTTCGGCGGGATTCTAAATAGATGTTATTTAATCCTATTATATCCCTAGGAGAATCTTGACGAGAATAACGATTATGTATAAATGTAACGGCAAGTCTTTGAATTGTTTCAGGTTCTTCAATGTCGGTTTTGCCGGCTTGTCGTGCTGCCTCGTGGAACTTATTAGTTCGATAATAAAAGCAATACTCAGCAAATTATTTCTGTGCTTTCACGACAAGCCAGGTTTCGAGATAATTTAATACAAATACTAGCTGAGCGTTTCTCAGGCATTAGGCTAGAACGCAGCTAAGCATGTACAGAGTGCTCACACGGGACCATATCAGTGCAACCAAGCACCCACTCCGATCCCGAATGGGCCAAAATAAAAAGCACAGCGGCGCCTCCTGACACTTCCGGCATTTACCAGCAAGCTGAATGCCCTCCACTGATAACGTTTCGGCGCACGTGGTGCAAAAACGAGTAATCAACGCGGCACCACTGTGAATGGAGTAAACTGTGAGTGGAGCAGACCCTAACAGTGTCCGTTTAAACGCTGTGATCGGCAATCATATTTACGAAAGCCTACTGTCGATCAGCGCCGAACGCAGTTTTTGGTTGTGATAAATAAAGGCCTAAAGTGGCGTTTAGAGCGCTTGTCTTTTGCAGTGCATGAAACAAACAAAACACATTCGCATCAACAAACAGACATGACAGTTGTGCGTCGTTGGTATTAACGTGTTGATGCGCGTCTACTTAAGCATACGTAATGTTCTCGCCAAAACGAAAGAAACTAGGGCGAAAACACACTAAAAGAATGTTTAACTTGATGAGAAGCCGTTAGATGACATCACAGTCACAACACCGTTGCGATCAGCTCAGTATCTGATAGGAACATAAATAAGCTCGATACCAATGTAAAATCGGGATACAAAAATGCTCTCAATTTAGCTGTTTCTGTCTTCGTGAAACTTCTTGGTCGCATTCGATACTGTGACGTTAAAATTCATTAAATTTCTCTCCAATACGTTGGACATTTAAGCCAATTTGATGAAAATTTACGGAGACCAACTTTTTGCGGCACCTTATGATGTCTGTGTCGTAAAAAAATGGTTTAACTGTGCGCGAACGGTGCACAGGAGTAAACTTACGAACAAGGTTAGCTCTACCAAGCTGCGTTTTGCGCTGTAATACGCAAAGCTTGGCCGCCACCGACACCGCCAATTACATGATTCACATTCTTGGCCGACTCATGTGTATGTGTATGCCATTCGTGTGTATGACCCATGCTCCGATAAATGTAACCGCGATGGTCACCTCGTAATAACCATATAGTAATGGTGGTCTTGGTGGTCGCATCTCAGCTGTACCGTCAGCTGTGTTCCAATTGGCTACTTCGTACAGAGATTTCTAACATCTATTTCAATGTCACGTGTTTATTTGCTACGTCCCCGCCGGGATGGTTTAGTGGCGTTCTGTTGCTCAGCGCGAGGTTGCTGGCTAGATTCCTGATCTTGGCGGTCGCATTCTGACGGCGGCAAACGCAATAACGTTAGTGTACCGTGCTTATGATGCACGCGAAAAGACCTCAGAGATGTCGCCATTATTCCCTCCCTCCCACTTCTTCCCCTCCCTCCATTCCGGCGTCTTCCATAGCTTACGGGTTGCTTTGTAAAGTTAGAACTGATAACTTCATTTACCTGTAAAAATTGCGAGGTAGGCGCTGCCTTCCCACGAAAGCAAAGCGACTCTCTCCGACTATTTATATGGGAATGCATAATAGTTCTTTTGCCACGCTCACAAAGAAAAAGAAATTGGCATACCTAGTCAAGCTTTCTTAATAGTGACGTTTATACTTGGACATCAAGCGAACACTCATGGAAATGATTGCTATAGTCAGTTCTTACTTCATTTACATTTTAAGAAAAATGAGCATATCGCTAGGGATGCATGGTATCGCGTTCGTTCAACCGCACAGATGACAGCGATATCGTGACATTCGATGCCTCACTAAAGTATCCGTGTCTCACCAAAGTGAGACACGGATACTTTGCCACTAAGCACGTCTAGCTTAAAACAGATGTTCTTTCTGTGGATGTATGAAGTATCGAAACGTTTTTCGTTTGTTTTTTAGTGAGGGGGGGGGGGGGGTGAGGGACAGAGGAGCGAAGTCCTACTCTTCCTAGAGAAAACGTTTCCATAAGTTACACCCCCAAGCTGTTGTACTTTAACTTTTGAGCTGTTACACTTCCGAAGTGAAAATTCCCAGCTAATCTCGGCAGTTACAAGGTAATTAACATTATAGAGTGCTCAATTAATTAGCAGATAGGTATGCACCCGCTTGATAAGACAAACATAGGGAGCGCTGCACAAGTTTGACATACGCAGAATAATGTCAAACTTGTGAAATGAAATAAATGAAATGAAAAGAATAAATGAAATGAAATGAAATGAAACTAATACTCATTTCTTGCAGCCTGGCTCCCAGTTCCCTATGGTGTTCCCTATATGGAACATCATATTTTTCCCTATACCATCATATTTTTAATACCAAGTGACCTGTAAGCGCATTCTAAGGCTCAAAGGGGCCCTGAACCACTTTTAATCGAAGTGGAGAAAGAGATTTGAAGTGAAAATAGGCTATTTCAGAATCACTTTGCCGCAAAAAGTACTTCAATGCGTTCAGCAGAAGCGGAGTTATTGGCAATCAAACACGCCCTCCATTGTGCTCCCCGTCCTTCTCCAAAGCCTTGCACTGCGAAGGCTACTGCGAAGACGTCACCGTGACGTCCGAGACGTCACCGTGGCGCGTAGTTCAAATTTCCGATTCAGTGCCTACGCCGGGCTAAACGTAAGCCAAACGCGGCTGTCCTCAGAGAGCCGCAGTGCGCTTAGCCATTGGACTCGTGGCGGCACCTCGCGGCGGCCGCGGTGTAGCCGACCGCAGCAACCAATAGCAGACGCGTATTGGAGTGCGCTTTATGACGAAATAAAGCGCACAGAAAATAGCGAGGATCATGGTGTTGTTGAAACGAGAGCGTTTGAGAAAAAGGTGACTTCGCGCTCCGCTTGCGAGCTCCACGGACCGCGTACGACAGCATAACTTGGCTGAGATGTTCACAACAGCGTATTTCCCCAAGCCCGAGGGGTGGTTCAGGGCCCCTTTAAAGTGAACATGTTAATCATGGATATTCGGAAAAAATGAATTGACTGAAAGAGAAAGTAGAAGAAAAGACAATATAGTAACTGGAGGAGAACAAACCAACCTCTTCAGACGACGCTCGTGGCTTCATCAACCGAACTAAGGCGGTTTTTCCTGTTTATGGGGCATGAATATCAATTTGCGTATTTCCTTATTTTCACGGTACGTACTATATCACAATTTTTATGATGCGGATGTGGGCAGCGGTGCTTGTACCTTATTCATTTTAGTATGAATTAATAATGGAAGTAATGGAAGCGACAGTAACAGCCATAGTTCATTTGATGAAGCGCCACTGTTGTCACATGGTGACGTGATGTCCAGTCAACACCCTTATGTTGACGGATTTTATTTTGCTTCACTTCTATTCAATCTATCTTCTCTGCTCTAATTAAGCCATAAATGTTTTTAATATAGCATAAATGCAAAGCTTTTATGTTTTTTTCTGTAATAACCATTGTCAACGCTTTCGCGCACGTGTACCTATTGCTCCTGTTTTGGCAAGCGAACCTAATCAAATGCTGGCATGGCGTTGCTTATTATTATACACACTCATATTTCTTTCTCTTTCTCTAAACAGCAACGCTAATCGGCCGGAACGGTCGCAAGTGAGGCCAAAGCTTGCATGCATTAATTGATGAAAACAGAGGAAGCCACGAAAACCAGGTTCAATGTTATTATGTGTCCTTTTATCAAATATTATCTGAATATATCATTTGACTGAATGTTACATCGAATCCACTTACGGTGCATTTATTTCACCCGAATTAATAAAGAATAAAAGTTACAAAAACGGAAGCAGCCTGTTCAGTGGCCTTTTCTGTTGCTTCATTGCTATCGAACGCCATATATGGGACACTAATCGTTCATAAAGTATTGTATGCAACTGGCTTACAGGAAAGCAATGGGTTTATTAACCACATTTTTTTTTATTCTATGAACCGCTTGAAAGCAACATTCTCGCTTACTAAATCATTTATTTGCGTATTTTACCCGCATGTTTGTACTAGAAAAATGGAGCGCAAGCGAAATCAATAACGACGAAGAAGAAGACAACATGGGCAGGTGCTGTCCATGTCTGTGCACCTGTCCTTGTCGTCTTAACCGGCATCGTCTTTTTTTCCTAGTGCAACATCTTTCTACTATAAACATGCACCAACTAGCCCAACATCGTGTTCTATCAAGTTATAGACATGCTTAACTACATGAATTCACGCTTCATTTTCGCCCCATTAAGTGCTCCGAAAACGCCTAAGAGTAGATGAAGTAGGCAAAAGGGCCTTGCGGCAGCATTTCTTGCAAAGTTCATTGACCTAGACATTGCGGCATTAGTGTGAACGCCGGGCTTTTTGAAAACGTGCGCTAATCTGAAACCTTCTCACAAATGCGAAAAAAAGTAGATTTTAGATAAAGCTTAGCAGTAGTAATGTCTGCAATTTACTTACTAATGCGGTGTGAACTGCTTAAAATGCTAGAAAAATACAGCTTCTGCGACGTTATTAATTAAGTTAGAGTGTCTGTTGCCACACCGTGCAACACCATAGGACTAGTGTGACTGTTCTTGATTTCCTATGAATGCGAATTTCCCAGCAAACTGCATTGTTCAAAACGTTGTGCATAATTTTGACCTCCACAGAGGACAAGATATTATTCCAAGGGCTAACTGCAGATGATAGCACTGCAGAAGGATCAGGTCCCTTAACACCTCCACCGAAGTCACCCCTGTTTAGATGGTAAGGTGGATTCTTTGAACATAAAATTTTCAAAATCAACAGTGTGTTTAGTTGTATAATATGTGTGATAACGTCCACAAAGCTCATTAAACAATGCTAAGGTAAACAAGGAAGTTCTAGTAAAATTTGATTCATATTACCGTGATGCAGTTATTAGAGTCGGCAAAAATGTTCCAAAGAAATGTACATGCACCCTTAACAAAACAGTACAGTCATTCCATTACAGCTTGTATTTCGTAATGCGAATATGCGATATAATATCGTCCAGGAGATTGTTCACAGTACATTGCTAATGACTCGGCTGCATTATCAGATTCGGTTTTAATTATCATTCTAGGTTCAAGGATGGTCAAGAATTTGAAGCCAGTGAACGATTTCAAGTCACATTTGATGATATCGAGGACACGCTATCCTTGGTCTTTCAACATGTCACGCCAGATGATGCTGGTCTCTACACGTGCGTTGCCAGCACATGCAGTGGGAAAATTTCCTGTAGTGCCGAACTAACTGTTCAAGGTTTGGCAGTTTTCATTCCCGAACTTGTAACCTTTAGGGCTTCCCAGTAGTCGTGTTGCTTTTCTTTGTGATTAAAAATTATGTTCTCTTTCCTTCCTGAGGCACTCGTAACGTTTACAATGCGTACCTTATTCGGCGTAGTTATTACATTTGAGCAAGCGATTGCAACACAGAGTAGATCACTTCAGTAAGCGAAGTGCAACAAAATACACCACATTCCCAGCCTGATCATGTTCGTTCTGTAGCCTTGCCGTATCTGTACGTCTGAACACTTGCGGTGAACAGCCAACTGGCCCGTCCTTGTAAATACTGTAGGCGTAAATAATCTGATCATTAAATGTGTACTACGTTTGTATTGTCATCTCACCGTAATTTGTTTGTTCTTGCATTTTTGCACGTTTATCGTGCCTGTGCATGATTGTTGAATGCGTATGAATTAACAAGACAACCTACAAAGGGTGCTTATTTTAAGCGTAGTGATTCGCCTCTAAACAATATTTTGCAGTGCTTCTAGGTAGTTAATGTGGACATAACAGTAATAGAGCCATGGGTTTCTTATGCAATGCACTATTGTAAAACATGAAAGATGAATTCCTCGTTTCTTATTGCAACAAGTTACTCATTTATGAATAACGTTTTTCTTCGGAATCGCTCGTTTCTGTAAAGAATCTTTAAAATAAACACCCTATTTACGACAATCAAGTCCGGCAGTTGGCATGAAAATATAACTGCAGCAAATATATCTCTCACAACACAAAAGATTGCACCACTGCTTTGTATGTTCACATGCTGTGCATCTTCTATCCATGTGTACTTCGTTAGTTTTGCAGCTGCATGATAATCGTGTAAATTATGCTTGAAATGAAATCTCGTTCGTTGTGTCGTATCTAGGAAGAAGCAGGTGTTCTATCGGGGCCATTTAGTTTTCTCAACAAGCAGGATTTAGCCATATACCACATGTATTCAGTTTACGTCTTTTTCTACATATTCAAAGAAACCCAGAATTCTCTTTTATCGTTTTGTATTTTCATTCCAAGAAATATTGTAGGATATTTCCTCGTTGAATAAACTTTAGCCAACAAATCCCACTAGCACTCTTTTCTGCGCCAAAATTGAAATTCCTTCTGGGATTTTCACTGAGAAACCAACTAAAGCTACTCACCCCGCAGTTCGTATTTTCGAAAGCTCAATTGATGGTCTCTCCCATACCTTCCAAAGGCAGTTCTTTCCATGTCTTTTTTTTTTCTGCGTTAGGTTCGAACAGCGCTTCTACAAAATGCTGTACTTGCTTCTCAACAAAATATAAATGCTATGGGAGTAAAAGTTAGCAAACGCAGCATGAGAGAGAGATAGGGGGGGGGGGGGGGAAGGGCTGCTCTTGCTAATTTTAATAAGAGAATAATAAATACTACAGTGTACACACGATATACCTAACTCTACTGTGGTGTTAGTTACGTGCCCCGATAGAGCGCCTGCTGTACCTGGAAGGCCAGATGATAGCCAACTTTCGAACGTAATCTCTGCTCCCACATCGTTTATTTTGTGGGAATGCGATCGAGTTCGAAGGCGTGGCTTGCGACTGGCTTTCCACTAGGGTTGTGATGCCTATATGTCGAGCAATGTTGGTTGGTACCTGTAGTAACCACGGTAGTATAGATACACAATACACTTCCCCGCCATTGACGTAGTCCTTGGCAAACTGAATTAACTGAAACACGAAACTCTCACCCTAACACAGTCTGACAAATAGCTGTTCCTTCAGAAATTAAAAGCAAAACAATGCAATCTACAGGCTTTTCCTATAAGAGTTAAGCCCTAAAAGTAATTTCTGCTTTAGTTAAAAAGCTGTGATCACTCAGTTCAATACGCAAGCTCATTTTTTACGTGACATTATGTGTAAATCATAGCTTCTGGGAAAGATGTCACAATTAAAAAGAATAACAACGCCGACAGCACTTTCATGCCCAGTATTTGTCAGCTAGCGCTAAACCGTAATATCTTAACTTAATTTCAAAGAAAGCTTGATGTTAACAGTTCGTGCTGATTTCAATTCTAATTCGATTATTCCTTGTCCACACCCTAAACGCTCAATTTGAGACATAAAGACATAATCTTCACTGGCTGCATCATTTACTCGTAAAGGAGGCCTCTGTCACCCCCTAGGAACAAGCGCTTTCATTTGAATTCTGAAGCACACTCAGGCCTGCCCTTGATTCTGCTATTTGCCCTGCGCGCCTAATTCTGCTCTTACTTTCTACATACAGGTGCTGTAATTAAAAAGGCTCCAGAAGCTCCAACAATAGCTGCTAGTCTATCAGATGTCGAAGTTAATGAGGGTGCCTCTGCAATGCTCGAACTCAAAGTGAAAGGATATCCGAGGCCGAAAGTAACGTGGTAAGATGTCTTGCATTCGGGGGCACGGAATCCAAAAAGAAACATTCTTGTGTTTATTAATCACAGTTATTCATACCAAGCGCATATTACTCGCAGGAAGCACGAAGGAAAAGTGATTGAAGCAGGCGGGCGGTACCGATTTTTGTTCGAAGATGAAGAGTCGATGACTTTGGTCATAAAGAACACTAAGAAATCTGACGCTGGTATATACAGCGTTGTGGCTGAGAACGAATCCGGGACTGCCAACACTGAATGCAGACTGACTGTCAATTGTGAGTAGGCAGCAGCTGTCTGCGGATTCGGATTCAATAAATATTTTTTTACTTCGTCAGCATACGTAATCGGTTAAAACGTAGCGATCGGAAATGAATGAAAGACATTAACGGGTAGACACAACAAATAAAACATTACCCGCCCATTAAACACATACAGCAACACTGACCTTGAAGGAGCATATGTGTTGATTTTTTTTTTGTAACTATAAAACTTCAAAGTCTGATTTTCTACTTCTTAGTGGTTATGTGACACGTTATTATGCACTATCTGGCGCTCTGGTACAGCTACTGAGAGCGTACGCTGTCACGTCTGGTCGAAGCCCTTCCGGCGTGCAGTCTGCACTTCACGAAATCGCGTATTTTGCTCCGTGTAATTGAAGTTTCCGTTCATACATTAATGAGTGAATCGTCCTTCGCGGACTTATTATCTCTGCTCATATGATAAAGGCTATATATATGCAGAAGTTGGTAGAGCACAGCATATTGCTCTACTGACCACACGTACGTCTAAATGCATGCCTGATAGCTGAGTTCCAAGAATTCCAAGAACAAAAAGGCAACTTGCTCTTTGTAGTGCTGGCAGCTTCTTATCGTTTGAACCGAAAGGCAATTTGTTGATTGCACCTCTACAATGGCGAGCGTTACTTCCTTTTATTCCTTCTTGTTATGTTTTATTTTATTTATTATCATTTGCTCTCCCGTTCATGATTGAAAAGGTAGGCTGACGTTAACACAAGGACACGCTTGTGCAAGCTTCTTGGTTCTGTCTACTCACCAGCCGGTGGGTATATGACAGTAAGTTAGAGAAAGCCAAGATAAACAGCTGTTGATAGTCAACGTAGCTCCAAGGATTATTTCCCTTCTTGCATGGTGAATCTCAGCAACTTAACTGGTGCTCTGTTAAAATGTCTTCGAGGCCCGAATTGCACTGAGTTCTTAAGTTTGGTGAAGATAAAGTTATTTCATTTTCGGTGTTCTCTGTTCTACGGGATTTTTTTCAGCGACTCCGACGTTTAAAAAGGAACTGAAAGACGTTTCTGTAATGACGGACGAGGTACTGAAACTTGACGTTGAAGTTCAAGGAGCTCCGGCGCCTGACGTGAAATGGTAAGAAAACACGGATAACAGTGAGTTCACTAGTGTCGCTTATGAATGGAGAGGAACCATGTCTCGATGTTGAATTGCTTCCTTAATACGTTCCCGCTTCACCGCAGGTACAAAGATGGGCAAGCAGTAGTAGAGGATGACCGTGTCAAGATTACGCAGCCAGCGGAGGACAAGCATGTGCTTATCATTGAGCACACCAAGGTGGAGGATTCTGGCAATTACTCTTGCGTCATTAGCAACACAATGGGAACGCAAACAGGATTCTCAGCGGTTTCTGTGAACGGTATGTCTTGTTCACTCTACAAGTAGAAAGCCATTTTCCGTAAGCTCGACGCAAAAATAACGTGCCAACTAAAGCGCTACCTTTCATAATAATACGACGTGTGGCCGTGACCATTTCTTCGACTTTTCTATACATCTGTAATTCTTCAGGTCACAATATTTTACCACAATTTCTGTTGCATGAATTTGGTAACACAGCCTCTTTTGTTCTCGTCTTTTTCAGCACCACCAAAATTTCTGCAGAAACTGAAAGACTACGAGGCATCTGAAACTGAGAATGTGACGTTCCGTGTGAAGATCTCCGGAAATCCTAAGCCAAACGTGTGCTGGTGAATATTCACTTATATAGCATCATCCTATTATGCTGCTTTTATTGCAATGAGTTTAGTCACGGGAATGTAAACCATGCGTTGGAGCCTGTAAAGGCACCGGCCACTATTTCTCATGTAAAAAAATACTGAGAGGCAGCTCCACAAGAAAGATATAGTTCACATTCGGAGCAATGCGCACGATATTCCCGTGACATGAACATGTGAGTAACATTTAACCCCCTACAGTAATTCAGTAGTACAGGAGCAAAAAAAATGTCAATTCACACCACAAAATAAAGAAAAAAAGTTTGTTTTAGGTTTCTATAAATATAGAAGCCTGAAGACATTGTCGACAGCATAATACTGGCTCTTATATCAGAGGCCTTCTTCCAGGTTGACTGAGCTCATTTTGTATGCTAAGGGCCATCTCACTGTCCTGTCATTTTATGGGAACAAAAAGACGTTGAACGTTCTGACAATCACAGCACATATTTGTGGCGTTCGAATGAAACACACGTATCCGCAATGATAAGATCTCTATGCATGAGAACATCGTTGACCTAACGTAATACCCCAATCGCTGATTGGACATTTACCTCAGCACTAATTAACATCATTTTAAACACAACCATAAGGTGTATTGTGTGTCAATGTAAAGAGCGCTTTCCGTACTCAGGTAGCTCGCATGCTAGAATGGCTACTAAAAACAGGCGCCAGCCAACACCGACGGCTATGTATTAGCAGAGGCTGATATTACATTCATGATATTACAGTCAATAGAAAACTGTTTTATGGAAAAGAAGTAGGGGTGTCTGAACCGTAATATTTAAAACCGAATCGAATAGTGCCAGAAGCGAATCGAATCGAACATTGCATACTTTCGTATAGCATTCGAATAATCAGCAGCCATTTTCGTAATTGATGTACTGTTTCTGTCGTGAAATTGAACGCTATGAAGCATTGTTTACAAAAAAATTATGGCAGAAACCATCCTCGATGATTATCATGATTATCTAAGTCATTGCGACGCATTTCTCCTTTGGATATGGTGCAAAGCCCGAAACAAGGTCACGTCCTCCCGCCCGAAACGCTCACTCGAGGACCACCACATGCGCGGGGCGCGACACTCTGACGACGTACGATTGGAACCAGAGGCGGTCGCAGACGCTACACGCCACACCAAATTCGTGTTCGACAAAGTGCTTTTGAAAGTACGCTTCTGCGTCCCGCAAGTGGCCGTCCTCTTTTCGGCACCGCTTGGTTTTGGCGGCCTGCGTGTTCAGCGGCCGTCCCCTTGGCGTACCACTGTTCTTCGGCCGCACGTCGCTTTGCTTCGCGCTCCACGGACGCGCCTATCTCGTAGGCCCGTCGCTTCGCCTCCTGCCTCGCCGCTTCGTTACGCATCACATACCTTTGTAGTCGCTGCAGAGCCTTTGCAATATTAGATGCGAAGCAGCTTATGGCGGGGGCTTTGTCCGTCCCTCCTGCGGCGTCCCACACCCCCACAGCTCATGCGCGTCCCCTCCCCCTCTCTCTCCTCTCCTACGCTCCCCCCCTTTCTCCTCTAGGAATGCTCTACTGTACGGAGCGGCGCCCGCGTGCCACACCCCCACAGCGCATGCGCGTCCCCTCCTCCTCTCTCTCCTCTCCTACGCTACCCCCCTTTCTCTCCTCTAGGAATCCGGAGCGGCGCGCACGACAGGTGGTGCGACAGCTGCATACTCCGCTGGGGGTGCCACGGTAGTTCCGCGGTATGAAAATAACGGAGCAGCGCGCCTCATTCTCCTGTGCAGCGTCGCGATGAGCGCTCGGGTCGCTGCCGCGAAACCATCTCCCGCTCAAGCTAACCATCTCCCTGCTGCTTCGCATCCACACATGGTTCCCTTTTGCGGGAGATGGAGTAATTTTTTCTCTCCTCTTCCGCTTGATAATTTCGAGGGCCCATTGTTGTATCTTCAAGTAGAGGCCCACGCACAACATAGCGCAGCTAGTGCAACCAAGCCACGTCCATTTGTGGCGCGCACACCCATACCTGTCAGTGAATTAATGAGGCTCCAAGCCAGTAGTGGCATGGGAACGGGCGCGTGAGGCAAGAGGACCCGAGTCAAATAGCGGCCAGCGAGCGGGCGCAGGGGGGTGCGCGCGCAACGGCGACAAACTCTGTGACCTTTGACGGTCTCGCACTTGACCTTGGCTCCGACTAGGCAAAGAAATGCTTCGCATTTAAAATTACAAATGGAGCATTAGTAACAATTAACCTGTTTGATCGAATACATAGGACTATGCGGAGTGTGTGAATGATATATCTGTAAAGCCGGTCAAGTCGGGCTTCCTGAGCGGGGTAGCCGGTTCCACTGCGTAACTTCTCAAGTTTTATGCCTATTCTATGCCACCAGAGATAGAAATTTAGGTACTTTTGTTCCAATTTTATGTTTGATAGCGCACAGTTGACGTTTTATAATATTCAAAAAAATATTCGTATTTACCAATAGTGACTATTCGATTCGAAATCCGATTCGAAAAGGACATCGTTGGATTCGTTATTCGAAAGTTTAGAATATTCGCATACCTCTAGCAAAAAGCTTTGAGAATTCAGCCTAATTGGGACAAAATTCACCTGCTTTGTCAATAAGTAACCATGTTTGCACAAATAGAGCTAATGGCGCTTTGCTCAAGCAACTGCATTCATGTTCAGTGATCATTTCTTTGTGCATTTTCTACACCACAACCTTTCCACTCATTGTCTCTGGGCGCTCTTAATGCTTTAAATATATGCTTTTCTCTCCCCAGGAAAAAAGACGGTAAGCCCTTAAAACCAGATGGACACAGGTACCAGGTGCTGGAGGAAACGGAAAACGTCCACTGCCTGATCATCGATGACGTGCACAAAGAGGATGCAGCGCAGTACACTGTCGAAATCGCGAATGAGTACGGAGTTGTAAGTGACAGTGCAGCTCTGACAATCACATGTGAGGAACCCAACAATGCACTTCTCTAGCTCTTAAGACCATTTCCTATGTTTAAATACCTACCACGCCCGTCTACTTTCAGGCAAGCCGAAATTCAAGAAACCACTTTCTGACGTCGAATGCTGCGAAGGAGAGACAAACATAAAAATTACTGTGGAAGTAGAAGGTGCGCCCACGCCAAAGGTGAAATGGTAAGAGATTTGGCAACTTCCGTGTGTAACAGCTTATTCACTGGTTTATTATTATGCCGTATCTATGCGAGCGGAAAGCTGCGCTTGTCATATCCCCGGTTGTCTAGAAAATTGATCTCTAACAAACGGGTTAGATTCTCTTTCAATGATGCGCAACCGTGAGCAAAAGCGTGAGAGCTCAGTCCGGTTCATACTGCACTAGTGCTTTTTACTGATTGATTGATTGATTGATTGATTGATCTATGGGTTTTCGCGTCCTAAAGCATGAGCTATGAGAGACTTTGCAGTGAATCCCTTCTGGTCGATTTTAAACAGCTAGCGTTTTCAAACGTACACCGAAATCTCAATCAAATCCAGGAATTGGGGACATCAACAACCAGCACCCTTGCCTTCGGCGAGATGGAAGCACGTGCAGTTTTTAAGTGAAAGTTTCATTTTTAGCGAACTAATCAGAAAGGTCATCGTTCAAAAAATGTCCGAAGCAAATAGAATTTAGATGCCGAACCCCAAATCCCGCATGATCGGTACTGTTTCCCGCGGTCGAAAACCTGTCCCAAAAGCAGGGAGTATGAAGTTTGAAGTATGGAAGTCTATAAAGCCCCCAGATGTCGACGCATTCTTGCGCGGACAAAAGCGACTTGCGATGAAACTACAGTGTTGACTGAATTATTCCAGGGGTTTCACAAAGTTCGAAGACTCTTCTTTTCAGCTCATTGCGATAGCGTGTCTAGAAAAAGGCCACAACGTTGTTCCAAAAGTATCTTCGTAACGTAGTCATAACTTGAAGCGCTAAGTTATTCAAACGCAAGGTTGTCGCCATTGTGTATTTTTCGGCCGCGGCCTAGCCGTTCAGACGCAAAGCCCATACGCAGACTAAATGTTCCGACAGGGTAACGGTAACTCTATTGGTTTGATTCCGGCGCGCGTTGTTTTGATTTTTCACCGAGACCAAGCTAAGTGCAGTGTTTGACCCCACATTGTGCTCTAAATCACTGACCGTGTCACCGTGGCAATTTCGAATATTACAGCCAAGGTGTATATGGCTAGGTTCTGGCGGATCGCGTCCGCGGACAAAACGGCGCGTAGAACAACAAAGTGGGCCAATCCTGACGATAGTGCGGAAATGGTCCAATCTCAATGGCACATACCCCTGACATGTTGGCCGATCCTGGTGATAGTGCAGAAAGGGTCCAAGCTCAGTGTCACATACCCCTGTGGGTTCGGGGACCTGTAAAGCGCCCTTGAACTGCCCCTGTCACACGTGGGGCCCAAAGAGACAAAAACAGTGCGCCGGAGCGATGAACACTGTTGCCCAAACGCTATTCTATGATGATGCGTGCCGAAACTTCAGTGATAAAACGTAATAGTCAACCAATCAATAGCTGTGTCTCATTCTCTCTTGACATAGCCATTTCCATAGCGACGTCAACAGTTGCCCCTTGGACTCGGTATGGGTAAGACCCGTGTCTCTCGCTCTAAAGAGGAAGAGCGCGCCTTCAAGGAGCGCCGGCGCGCTCAACAGCGCGAATGGATGCGAAAGCGACGACAAGTCGAACGCGCAGCGGCCCAACGTGCTGCGACCGATGGTTCAAGGTGGTGTGAATCTAGTCGCCTGAATTCGCTTTCACTCGCACAACAGCGTACGGCGCGCGGCGATGCAACGAATTTATGTGTTTTGTCTTTTCAATCATTGAATCTAATCACCAAATTAAAAAATTAAATATAATTAAACAAAACCAACAGCTTCGCTGGTCTTCCATCTTCACATAGTGAAATGGCTCTGAATTTTTGATGCTAAAGCTCACGGTTTGCCACATTTTGTTAAAGCGGACAAGCTCCACTCTATTTCCTCGATTCCTCAGTATGCAATGGGCCTATGTCTACACTAACCTGACTGACGCCGCAGCAGCCGGGATCAAAACACAGTTTTTGTGCTCAGTGGCAGAACACCGCCACATTGTGCAGGGTTTAAAGTCGTTGCTATTACCCCAAGAATACACCATTTCATAACCGCTCTAGTATAGGCGATACTGTAATTCGGGATTTGAAGGGGGCAAGAAGGGTATGGTAAATTTATAAATGGTGTACCTCGTCGAGCTGTACTTCCAGAAGAAGCAGCAACTACGTCCTGCGATCCGTCTGAAATAGCTTTGTACTACGACAGAAACTCTGATTACGGGCCGTACCGACATAACAACGTCGCAGATTATCTTGCATTAAAAACGCAACTTTCTTCTCCAGCAACAACAAAGATGAAGCAATAAATTTTGGGTCTAGAACGAATATGTTACGCTCCACAAGCATCGGTGGCTTCTTGGAAGGATGCAATGAGCCACGTGTTTCCGGCGGCTGAATACGAATTTTGTCAGTGCAGGCCGTTTGTAGCGCCCACAATTGACAAGATCACAGCAAAAGGTTCATATTTTACTGCGTCGCGTAGTCGCTCTGGGCAATTCTTGCTAGCGGCTGACACCGGATGTGCACAAACACCTAACGAACTTCATCGTGACTTGTATTATTGCCATGGACTGTTTCTTACATTACTGCCATGGACTGTTTCTCCAGCGCCAGTACTAGCCGTAGTCACTAAGTATATACGACCATTGCTTCACAATATTCGCTATTAGACGTTGATTGTCACCATGGTCACACGCAAATCTGTGCTCCTTCTGTAACAATGTCGGTAATTACTAAAATATGTCATTTATTCTTCTAGGTCTCTCAATGACTCTATTATAGTCGAAGACGACTCCTTCAAGTTTCAATCTGTCGAGGAAAGTGGCAAGTACACCCTGGTGATCAAGGAAGCCAAAGCTGACATGACTGGCGAAATGGTTTGCGAGGCCGAAAATGTAAAGGGCAAGGTCAAGTGCTCTGGAAATTTCACTGTTAAATGTGAGCCAACATTAACATGCTGACCCAAATTCCTGTCTCTAATTGTTTCTCACACATGATCCGTCTGACTTGCGCAAGCCACGCGAATATTAGACATAACGATTGACTTCTTTCTTTGCAGCGAAACCAAAGATTGTGAAAGGATTAGATGATATCGACGTCGAGGTTGGACAATCGGCTACATTTAGCGTCAAGGTAGTAAACGCGAAGGACTCCAAGGTAAAATGGTAAGCATAGCCCATTCGAGACGCAATCGCCGATTGTGCATTACGTTTCTTCACGAGTACTGTATTGTGGGACATTGTGTAAAAACTGTCATCCTGGATCGAGTAGTGAGTAGCACAAAGTGACGTTCTAGCTGGAATGTGTTTATTTAAAGTCAAAAGCAATATAATCTATTCTATTTTGAGTCGTCATCACAGCTCATATTACTGAAACCGGCTCTGCAGTGACCAGATATGAGCTTTTGGGCGTGTTTGTGCAGTGGTTAATAACAAACACCATTTTTATACATTGAAAATGTGTATACGCAACGTCCATTCTACATATTTGTTTTGTTAACACGTTGTTATAAATGACGCTCCGCCTATAGTATTCGGTCTGGGATGTTTTTCTCTAAATAAAAGTAACGCGTATGCTAGCGCAAATTCATTGGGAATTTGCGTATTGTGAATAGATAGAGCACTGCAAGGGTTGTCTGACAAGCAAATAGGTAAAAAAAGTTAAGGTAAGGACGTAAAAACTTTCATGATGAGACCTGTAGCAGCCAGAAATGTTTGCTTAACAATGACTTGGTGCATACGGTCCGAAGGAAAGCCTAAGAAAACCGACTATTCACAATTTCGTTGCCTTAAGCAGTTCTAATTCATGGCTTTATTGTTTGATTAACAATGCCATCTATACAAACACTAGTTCATACGTAAGAAAGCGGAACAATTGGTGTTTGTTGCGTGTTGCGTGCACCCAACCAGCACCGCGAAGTGCACACGCTCAGAAGTGCACAAGCACACGCTCAGACAGCCTTCGAGAAAGGCGCTTTTTCCCAAATTTCAGTGGTGCTCTGCGCGTTATCTTTTCTGTAACGAGCAACGACAGGTAACGACTGAGGCAAAATTCACGTGCGCCAAACGCTGTTCTCAACAGCGGGCGATCGCATACATAGGTAGCGCAGAGATACATTTCGGCCGGCCCTTGCGTACCCTGCCGACCTTTGAAGCAGAGTACGTATTTCTAGCTTGCTTCTTCTCGCCGTACTGATGTGCATAATAATTTATTAACTAGGTTGAAGGACGACTGCGAAGTCACCATCGATAACAAGAACGTGTATGCAAAAGAAGAAGCGGACGCCACGTTCACATTGGTCATTAAATCTGTCACGACCGAAGATGCCGGAAAATACACATTCAAGATCAAAAATGAACTCGGTGAAGATTCGAGCACAGGACGCCTCAGTACACAAAGTATGTATAGCGCTTCTACCAACGGCGTTCGGTGTGCAATTTCAACCAAAGTTGCTAGCGTCGCTCATTAAACACGTCTCAATCTCCCGTTTACTCTAACATCTCAATCAACACGACTGTTCTACACGCTTGTGAGTCACTTCATGTCATTGGTAGCGTAAAAGGAATGGGAACCAACAAAACGCGTTGACGCCATTCCCCTTCACTTTACATTTTTATACCGCGTTTCTCGTTCCCCCTTTAAAGCAAGGTCCAAAGTGTTGTATCAGTGCACGTAAAAAGGAAACCGAATCGCTATTTTTTGCCAACATGGAGATTTCGTACTGTAAGTGCCGTCATCCAATATAACGCTTCCCCTTCCTTTATAGTTAAGGCTTCCCGTTTTCTAGCCTTTAATGTACCTTCTTTCTTAGCCCACATTTCATTAGGCACTTAGGTTATAAGTGCCCAAATAATAATAATGGTGTTTGTATAATGGGTTATGTATATTTTAAAATCCCAGCTGACGCTTCTGCGTATCTGTCATTGCAGAGAAGCCAGAATTCAAGAAGAAACTACAAGATCAAGAAATTTCAGAAGAAGAGGTGGCAGAGTTCACAGTGAAAGTCGTTGGCCAACCCAAGCCGAACGTAAAATGGTCAGTCTTTCTTTAGAAAGCCTTCTACATTGATTGGAAAACATGCGGAAGCAAAGTACTCCTTCTGATGCGCAATAATAGACGGCGTGCTATGTGATAATGTCTATAACGGTAATGAAGCTACCGGTAAAAGAAGAAAATCTTTGCTAAAATTGTGACACATGCTATTTTTTAACGTTGACTGCACGTGGTTCGAACCTTCCTTCCGTCATATTGTGAATACATAAACTTGCAAATTGTTCTCTACTACTTGTAGTAATGGTGCTTATTCTGGTAATTCTTAATGCACTATTTTAGTCTCATTGGGGTTTTTATTGTTTTTGTACTGATCATTTATTTCCTACTTCTGTCTGTACCCAATTGTTTGTTAAATCAGCAAGTTTTGCTAATCCTAGCGAAGCTTTTTCAGCTGACGAAGTCTTTTCCGTACCACCACCGAGTATTTCATTCTTTCCGCTTTGGATAAGTTTGCTAATAGTTTCTGCATTGGTGACAACTACGCGAAGACTAAATAATGACTACTGGCCGCGTCGCGTTAATTTTGTGCAAACTAAACGAACAAGGTGTGCATAAAACATAACGCAGAAAGAGTTAGCTAGCGAACCAAGCATTGACTCCTTTGGTCTTCTTACTTAAAGTCCGTGAACAGCGGCGAAAGTTGCACCGAGTGTTAATTCAAGGTTTTCACACTTCTGTAGGCTGCATGGAAAACGTGAGATCAAGGAAAATGACGTCTACGAGATCACATCTGACGGAGACACGTACACGCTCAAGGTGAAGAAGCCGAACAAGGAGCTCGCCGGAGAGTACACATGTGAAGCCGAGAACACATGCGGCAAAGAATCCTGCTCTGCGAGCCTCACTATTCACAGTAAGCGAACAACAGGTTCATGTTAGGCTTTGAATGCACTTAACTGCATAAACCAATAGTGTGGCCAAGTTCAAGCTACGCATTTGCATGCTCTCAGGAAGTAGAAAGTAAAGCTTCCACACTTGCATCGCGACGTATGTCAACTTCTGTAATTTTACGACCCCAAGTTTCTGTGGCTTACCTTCGTAAGTTGGGATCAATAGTGGCTACTGCAGCACGCAAAACGCCACCAATACTTGATCAGTCATACGCAGTTATTTTCCTTGCTTATGTAACACAATAGATGCACGAGGAGAGCTTCGCCAGGTTTTCGTGAAGAAAAACAAATAGAAAATTGTGCTATTGCGCATCAGTTTCGCGGAAATCTGCGAAGCAGACGAAGTTTCATAGACCGGAACAGTAATCATCACTGGCGCACCGACGGGGGGGTGAGTGAGTGTTGTAACCCCCCTGATGCCAAATAAACCTCCCCCCCGCGCATCCAGCCCCACCAGTCCAACGTGTACCTTCAGTACTCTGTTCAGATTCTCATTACAATTCAGGAGGTGGCTTGAGGTCGAATTTTCCTGATTAACAAAAACACTCTATCACTGTCTTGTATTTATTCATTCACTCCTAAATTTGAGTAGAACGCTGAAGAAATGAACGTCATCATTCTTTGTGTCATTATATTATTATAATAATATACACTGAAAGATAAGCATGGTAATATCATCAGCAATTTCGATGACATAGTAAAAGCAGCAGAAGAATTCTATACTGACCTGTACAGTAGCCAAAACAGCCAAGCTTCTTCCATTCGAAATAGTGATGAACCGGATACAGAAGCTCCTTCTATAACTAGCGATGAAGTTAGAAGGGCCTTGAAAGATATGACCAGGGAAAAAGCGCCTGGAGAAGATGGAATAACAGTAGATTTAATCAAAGATGGAGGGGATATCATGCTTGAAAAGCTTGCGGCCCTTTATACGCAATGCCTCACAACTTCAAGTGTACCAGAGAGCTGGAAGAACGCCAACATTATACTTATCCATAAGAAGGGAGACGTTAAAGAATTGAAGAATTACAGACCCATTAGCTTGCTTTCAGTATTGTATAAAATATTCACCAAGATAATTTCCAATAGAATCAGGACAACACTTGACTTCAGTCAACCAAGAGAACAAGCTGGCTTCAGGAAGGGGTGGTGGTGGTGGTGGTGGTGGTGGTGGTGGTGGTGGATTGTAGCAACAGGCGGGTTTAGCCTGGCGATCAAGGCCGGCAATTGCTCCGCCTGAGCGTCTCTTACAATATCGCTGAATGGTTTCACCATATGTCCATCAAACCAGTCTCTTTCAAGAATTCCATAAGGAGACGTGAAGTTTCTGTGCGGGCTATAACTGATCCCTCGGGAAATACAAGGTGTTGCAGGCACGCATGCGGAAGGTCCTCTTTTTGTAGATTCTCCAGGAGAGCGTCCCTTTCAACTTGGAATTGCTGGCATGACCACAGAAAGTGTTCAATATATCCTGTCTCATCACATGCCGTACAGTTCGGAGAACTGATTCGTCCCGTCTTAAATAACCAGGCCGGTGTACAAGCAGATCCTGTCCTGATTCGATATAAAAGTGATGCTTCCTCTCGATGAAATCTCTTGGTTACGCAGGGCATATGTGGTGGAACCCAAAGCGACCCAAAGTGATTTCGAATGTCCGATTTTTTCACTTGATTACTCTTTGGAGCCTTGATTTTGGGAGGATGGTAGAGCGCTGCGTAGGCAAGCGCATCAGCTTTTTCGTTGCCAGTAATACCAATGTGGGAGGGAATCCACTGAAACTTTACCGTGAAGCCTTTGTTCTTGAGTTCTTTCACAAGGGCTAGTGATTTGCGTGGGAACTTGGTGGATGGCAGACCGCGGTATAGTTGTTGTAACGCGGCCTTTGAGTCCGTAAGGACAACCACCTTCTGCGAAGGCAGAGACTTTAGTTTGCGCAGCGCAGAAGCTATTGCTACGCCTTCTACAACTGTCGACGAGGCCATACAGTCTAGACGGCCAGACCATGTATATCTCAGAGAGGGAATACAGAATGCAGCTGCACAGCGGTCTTCGTCTACTTTGACAGAGCCATCTGTGTATACTTGTAGGTGGTTCGGGTAAGTTGTGTGCAAATGTTGTAGGACTAATGACTTGGCTTCTGCAGATGGAATGCAGCTCTTTGACTGCAATCGTGGTATACTTAAGTCGCATGTGATGTCCTCGAATGTCCAGGGCGGTTCTATCTTTTCCCTCTGTCTCGAGCAGCGCAATCCTAAGACACGAAGTGTGTTCAGTGCTGCATAAAAATGTGACCGTGGCCTGTTACTTATACGTCTTAACAGGGCTTTCCCGGGCGTAGACTCACTCAATCGTAGTAACTGGATCATGAGACTCTGGGAAGCCTGAAGTCGCAGAGGGCGTGACTCAGCTTCGTAGAGCACTTTCTTGTTCGACGCTGGCTGAGGGACTCCAAGGCAAAGTCGAATACCTTTTCTGTGGATGGCTTCTAAGCGCTCGTATTGGCTATCTGAGGGTGACATCAGGGGTAGCTGGTACAGGATCCGACTGGTAACCAACGCAGTATGTAGCCGTAGCATCGATGTCGGGTGGTTGCCCCAGCGTATGCCAGCGACTCGCTTGAGCAAATGTAGCCTCTGTGACGATGACGCCACAACGTGGTCA
Source organism: Dermacentor silvarum (assembly GCF_013339745.2). Taxonomy (NCBI): domain Eukaryota; kingdom Metazoa; phylum Arthropoda; class Arachnida; order Ixodida; family Ixodidae; genus Dermacentor; species Dermacentor silvarum. The sequence continues at coordinate 59,485,698 of NC_051154.1, read as the reverse complement.
ACAGCGCGGCGCCAGATTAGCCTGTGGTCCAAGGTAACGCCAAGAAATCGGACGTTGGTGACTTGTCGAATGTGGTATCCGTCCATATTCAGCTTCAAGCGTGTAGATTTTCTTTTAACTCCAGAAAATAGTATGAATGATGATTTCTCTGCTGATAGTGCTAGTCCAAGCGTTGCCAAGTGGCCTTGAATGGCATTTACTGCTCCCTGGGCTATTCGTGCGAGGCGCCGATGCTGGTAGCCGGAGACCCATATGCAGATATCATCGACATATATAGATATCTTCACTGGTGTTCGATGGTTTAGTACTCTTGGGAGGCTAGCCATGGCGATGTTAAACAATAAGGGAGATAAAACACTTCCCTGTGGCACGCCGCGAAATATACCTATTTCATCGCTCAAAGTGCTACCAAGACGGACTCTGATACGGCGATCATTGAGAAACGTATGTATGAAGTGCAAGAGATGACCCGTGAAGCCTATAACTTGTAACTGGCTGATGATGGCTGTTGGAGACACGTAGTCGTAAGCCTTGGAAATATCCATAAAAACAGCAAGTGTCGACAGGCCATCCGCACTGTAATGTTCTATGTGGCTTAGCAGGTCTAGCACATTGTCTTGAGCACTTAGACGCTGGCGAAACCCAGTCATGCACGGCGGTAGTTTCCGACCCTGCTCGACAGACCAAGTGAGTCTTGTGCACACCATCTTCTCCATTAGCTTCGCTGCACAGGAGGTCAGCGATACCGGTCGGTATGAGTCCAGAGCTGCAGGATTCTTTCCAGGCTTCAGAACCGGTACCACCCATGCTACCTTCCATAAATGTGGAATATCCCCTCTAGCCCACACTTTGTTAAAAAATGCCAGCAAGTCACGTCGTTGCTCAATAGGTAGGTTCGTCAGCATCTGATTACTTATGCGGTCAGGTCCCACTGCACAGCGACGTCGGAGGCTGCTCATAGCTAGCTCCATCTCTCTCAGTGTAAAAGGAGCATCCATCGGAGACGACGATAGCGGCGGAGGCGGGTTGGTTGTGCCGGCTGACCTTCCAGAAGAGTATACTTGGGCAAAGGCATTCGCAAGACAATCGAGCGTCTTGCCTAACTTCAATGCTAGGGCTTCAAATGGCTTGTTTGGTCGAAAGTTTCCAGCAAGGTTATTAACGACCCACCATATCCTTGGAACTGGCGTGAAGACCGATAGGCTTGCACAAAATGCTGCCCATTGATCTCTTCTTAGTTTCTTCGTGTAACGTCGAATCACCGCGTTAATTCTGTTGTATACTGTCTTCATTGGTGGGTCGCCCTTCGTCCTCATCAGCCTCCGTTCCGCTCTTCTACGAGCAGCGCATAGATTTTTTAGCTTTAGATCCGGAGCAGGAAAGTGGTCGGGTAGCTTCAGCTCAGCGGTAGCTAATCTCTTGCTACGTAGCATGTCCGCGAACAGGTCTCCAGATGATTCACTTAGGCCGTCCCTGTATGTATCCCAATGCGTGACAGGACAGGATTTTCGGCCGTTGGTTCTATATCCAGCAATGTTGACGAAGACAGGAAAATGGTCACTACCCATTCTATCTTTACTCGTCGTTGACGATGCGAGGATGTCTGCTGAGTATAATGTCAAGTCAATGACACTGTAAGAGACCGGTGGTCGAAAAAACGTTGGTTGTTTGTCATTCGCCACGCAGAGTCCCTCAGTGTCTAAGGCACTCACAATTTGCTTCCCACGTGCATCAGTCACCTTGTCGCCCCAAAGAGTATGGTGTGCGTTAAAGTCCCCACATATAATCCTCGGAGCCGGGCAGCGGCTGCAGAGGTCTCTTATGATCTCTCCCATCGAGACCTTCTGGCGAGAGCTCACATACACGGATGCCACGCTGAGGCTTCGGTTTCCCAGCTGCACTTGTACAGCAGTGACCTCCAAAGCACTGCTGCAAAGGTCTTGAACTGGGAGAACGTAATGCGGTATTTCACGTCTCACATATTGCGTGGCGCTTCCATTCGGAAATGTCGGAATACTTTGGTTTCCATGTGCGACGTAACCAGCAATTGTTCTGGAACTTGGAAGACCAGCCTCGGACAGGGCCAATATTGGCACAGGCATGTTGCGTAAGAAAAGCGACAGTTCAGGTAAATGGCACGCAAGACCAGCACAGTTCCATTGCATAATAAGTGGCACCTTTGGGCGAGACGGTGAACATTGTGTCCTGACCACATCCATATTGTTTGGTGCTTTAAGAAGAGGCAGAGCTTAGAATCACTGACTCGAGAGCCAGGACTACTTCGAGCATGTCCTTCATCGAGCTCGCTGGCATCTTCTCTATGTGTGATCGCAGGGCCTTGAAGAGAGCACGTAGCACCTGTTGGCAGTCCTCCTGTGGCGTTTTTTCAACGCAACGCGATTGGGGTCGCTGCAGTGTAGACACATAGCTTCGCTGTTCCGGTTGTTCAGCAGTCTTCTCTTCTATGGGGTCTCTGTTCACTGATTTGACTGCTTTAGCCGGTCCGCTGCGCAATGGCACCACTGCGTTCTGGGTTCCTGAAGGAGGCTTCAGGCTTGGGAAATCAGTTTCACTCCATTTGATGTCATCTGACTCTCTGCGACTCTCCGTCTTTTTCTTCGTCTTATTCTTCTCATCCTTTGCTGTTGGCCCCAAGATAAACGTTTTCTTTCGCTTTATTGCCGCTGCCCGCGTAGGACACTTGCTATAACTAGCTGGATGACCACCACTACAGTTTGCACAAAGAACGTATTCTACGATGGACCATATCCATGCCATCAATCAGGTAATCGAGAAATCTGCGGAGTACAATCAACCTCTCTATATGGCTTTCATAGATTATGAAAAGGCATTCGATTCAGTAGAGATATCAGCAGTCATAGAGGCATTGCGTAATCAAGGAGTGGAGGAGGCATACGTGAATATCTTGGCAAATATCTACAAGGATTCCACAGCTACCTTGGTTCTCCACAAGAAAAGTAGAAAGATACCTATCAAGAAAGGGGTCAGGCAAGGAAACACAATCTCTCCAATGCTATTCACTGCATGCTTAGAAGAAGTATTCAAGCTCTTAGACTGGGAAGGATTAGGAGTGAGGATCGATGGCGAATATCTCAGCAACCTTCGGTTTGCAGATGACATTGTCCTATTGAGCAACAATGGAGAGGAATTACAACAAATGATTGAGGACCTTCATCGAGAAAGTGCAAGAATTGGGTTGAAGATGAATATGCAGAAGACAAAGATAATGTTCAATAGCCTGGCAAGGGAACAAGAATTCAGGATCGCCCGTCAGCCTCTAGAATCTGTAAAGGAATATGTTTATCTAGGTATTACTCACAGGGGACCCTGATCATGAAAAAGAAATTTACAGAAGAATAAAATTGGGTTGGAGTGCATACGGCAGGCATTGCCAAATCTTGACTGGGAGCTTACCACTGTCGTTGAAAAGAAAAGTGTACAATCATTGCATTCTACCGGTGCTAACATACGGGGCAGAAACTTGGAGGTTAACAAAGAAGCTCGAGAACAAGTTAAGGACCGCACAAAGAGCAATGGAACGAAAAATCTTAGGAGTAACGTTAAGAGACAGGAAGAGAGCGGTGTGGATCAGAGAACAAACGGGGGTAGACGATATTCTAGTTGACATTAAGCGGAAGAAATGGAGCTGGGCAGGCCATGTAATGCGTAGGATGGATAACCGGTGGACCATTAGGGTTACAGAATGGATACCAAGAGAAGGGAAGCGCAGTCGAGGACGGCAGAAAGTCAGGTGGGATGATGAGGTTAGGAAATTCGCAGGCGCAAGTTGGAATACGCTAGCGCAAGACAGGGGTAATTGGAGATCGCAGGGAGAGGCCTTCGTCCTGCAGTGGACATAAAATATAGGCTGATGATGATGATGATGATGATGATGATGATTATTATTATTATTATTATTATAATAATATAATGTTGGATTCCTCTGGCTGTTGGATTCATCTGGCTAAGGCAAGGAAATTGCATAATATGCGAAGTGCTTGCTTCCCCCCCTACCACCACAAAAAGTCACCCCCCCCCCCCCCCTGGCAGAAATCCTGGGTGCGCTACTGGTAATCATCCACCTGAAAAAAGCACTAAGCTACAAAGCAATCTCATACGGGTTTCTCAGAAATATTCGCAGTTGAAAAAAAACGCGTCCTGGTCCGGGTGTCGAACCCGAAACCAATGCCTTTCCGGGGCGGTCGCTCTACCACCTGGGCTAACCAGGAGGCTAGCCGATCGCGAAGCCAGGCCACATTAATCGACAACTCAAAGTGCGGGTATACTTAATATGGGCAAATGCTCTATGCGGAAATCCGCGAATACATAAAGCGTCCTCAACTTCCAACAAAAGAGTAGCGCAGTCAAAAGGCATAGTCAGAACTTCTTTTGGAGCATGTTTTATTAAAAATCAATTTTTTTTTATTTTTTCTTCTTTTTTTTGTATAGATCACGAACTTCTCTCACGCGAACCGTCCTTTTGTCACATAAACAGAGCTCTTAATATGTGCATTTTCCTTTGTACATCTTTTGTCTTACGTGTATTTTTGCTTAGAAAAGCCATCTTATTTGTGACAGGCAAAACTTATTGCTGTACCTGTGTGTTAGAAACTTAGGCCTACACAGCAAACTGTACCTTGCGCATTAGGTACACGAATAACCGACAATACTGTGGTCTATCTTCAGTCTACCACTATTAAATATTTATTAACTAATGCTTTTTTTCAGGCAAGCCAGAAATAATCGAAGGCTTAAAGGACATAGAAGGAGAGGTCGGTGACGCCGCCTTCTTCACAGTGAAGATTGCAGGATCTCCTACTCCAACAGTTGTCTGGTAGGCTTCTCATTTTCTATGAATGCTGTGTAAAACATCGCAAGCATACGCAACACCCAACGTTTTGTTCCTCTTCCGCTCACGGTTCGTTATGTCAAGAAACAGTGACATTCATGTCTTTGAAAAGGCGCCACAAAGAAAAAAAAAACACGGAATGACACTACAATCACAATCGCCGGCACAGTGCCGTATCTTTATAATAGAACAAACAAGCATGTCTAATGATGAAAACGAATAAATGGTCCACCTGAACATCCTCCTTGAAAGTTGGTTGTAGCTCTGTCCGTAACATCCGCGTTAGTTACCAGATTGTGGCCACATGCCTCATCATTTCTGTTTCTAGGAAAAAAGACGACGAAGAAATCACCGTGGAGGCCACAATTAAGGAGATTCCTCAAGGAAAATCTTACAAGGTGGAGTTCGACGAACTAACACTGCGGCTGGCCGGGAACTACGAATGTGTTGCTACGAACAAGTACGGCTCTGCGTCCTCACGTGGAAAGTTGACGGTTCAAAGTAAGACTGACATTAATTTTATGGCTCACGTAACTGGCAACCATTTAAGCTCAATAGCTCGTTAATCTCAATAGCTTATACCAATAATCGTAATAACACTAACATATAACAGTAGAGAGTACGTCCAAAGTAACGACGTACATCCTGTCACTTTGTGTTCCTGTCCTTGTCATTTAGCGCCATTTGTTCCCTTTGGTCAAGAGGGTAAAGCACAACACTGCTGTCAACTGTAGGAAACTGCAGCGCAAACCACCCACAAACATCAGAGCGCTTGTTCAGCTTTGCTCGCAATCTTGCTGCCAAGGGCGAACATATTGCACATGCTAGCATAAAGCTAGGATTTTCAATTGACACAGTCTGTGTTTCTGCCTTTTTTATAGTACAGGGATATTAATTTCATCCCATTTAGTAATATCGCTCATGATTGTTTATGAATGTATCGCACTAACGAAGATTACCGCGCGGTTGATTTCCCTTACAGGTAAATGTAACTACAATGCGCAGTCAAAACAAACAATGCAAATGTTTTTGTAGGTTGCAATCACAAAAACAAGTTGATGCCTTGAATGAGATCATAAAAGACCCCGTGACTCAGTTTTGACCGTGGAGGAACACAGTGACAAGCATTTATTTCCAGTATTGCTACATTTACCTAGCGAAAACGCAGCAACAAAAAAAATGAACTATTCCTCTCGAAGCTGTGCTGTCAGCAAGAGTCTCATAAAAAGTTTATTGATTACCTGTCAGTATTATTTGTTTGTTCGTCTCAAAGTCGTGAAAATGACTAGATACAACAGTTATTGCTTGCTACCTAAGTTGATGCTTTGTTGCTGCGAAGTTTTGAACGCTCAGTTCGCGTTTATGGTTAACATCTGCATTCACAGTGACAATTATGTCACTGCTCCTTGTGCTAATAAATCGGTTTTCTGCTGTAGAGAGAAACGAAGTTTCTTTATAACAATTTTCATCCCATATTTGCAGGATTCAAATGTCATTAACAGCTGGGTGGAAAACAAACGTTCATTATGTCAATTCACCTTGCCTGTTTTTCTTTCGATTCTTCAGGCAAGCCGAAGTTTGAGAAGAAGCCCGAAAATCAGTGCGTTTATTCAGGAGAAGAATGCGTGTTTGAAGCAAAAGTGTCCGGTTATCCTACACCAACCGTCACCTGGTAATCACGTTTTTAATCACTACAGTATTAAAACACTCAAAGTAGTTACTTTCCGTTTGTAATCGTCTTAAGCCTCTCTTTTCGTATGTACTAAAGCACTTTTCTGCGTATGTATAAATCATTACAGGTCTAGAGATGGTGAAACAATTGAAGAAAGTGAGAAATTCACAATCACATCTCACGACGGCACTCATCGCCTCATTGTTAAAAACGCTAAGAAAGATGACGAGTGTTTCTACACGTGTACTGCCAAGAACAACCTTGGACGTGTATCGCAACAAGCGGAACTCACCATCAAACGTATGTAATCTTTGCACGGTCAACTATACGTAAATATGCTTAGTAAAAACACCTAAGGCGTCGTACGAGTAAAATGTGGAACGTTGCAAAAGTGCAACTGAAGGGCATTGGCGTTGTTGCGCGTAAAAAAAAAACGGAAAACGATGGTTTGCTTTCTCTCGGTGCATTCTTTTTGGTCCCCAGAGATATGGTGAGAGAAACTCGTGTAGGTTCTTTTTCCCACCTCCGAGGAAATGTTGCAAGTTGTTGTAGTAGTTTCGAGTGAGACACGTACGATGCCGTTATCAGTCGGGACACTCACCCTTAATGTGGTCATTTCTCAAAGCACATTTTGTCTTTCGCACGTAGTTCCTGACGATGCAGAGGCTCCGACTTTCATTCGGCGAATGGCGGATACCGTAGCAGTCATCGGGGACAAGGTTCGCTTCGAGGTCAGAGTAGCTGGAAAGCCAACGCCTACGGTCACATGGCAAGTTACTCCCATTCTTTTTTTTTCTTCTTTTCTTTCATTCAACTGTGGAGAATTGTGGAGCATATGCACAACTTGTACGGAAAATAGAGGCAGCGAAAAGTTATCGAGTGCTCGAAAACAAGAGAACAATGTGAACATTCCACACCAGTTACACATAATTTTTTTGTTATAGGTACAAAGACGGAGAAGAATTGTTCGAAAGCAGACGAGTTGAAATCAAAGAGGATGGTGATACCCACACCATTACGTTGAAAGACCTAACAATGCGAGACGAAGCCAAGTATTCTTGTAAAGCGGTTAATGAAAAGGGCGAGGCAACTGACAAGGCCCAGCTCACTGTGAAAGGTAAGCCATAGTATCTTTATTCATTTGTTATTTTCACATTCTCTTTTATTTAGGCCGCTGCTTATTGACCTGTACCGCATTCAGGTCTAATATTTGTGCACATTGTAACTTCCAGAGCCTGTTGCTCCAACAATAAAGGGACTAAAAGACCAAGAAGCTAGCACGGGGTCCACCGTAAAGTTTCAGGCAACTATTACTGGAATTCCGGCACCAGACATTGTTTGGTAAGCTTTCCCACACTTCCTTCATAATACGCATAAACATAACCTAAACGCTGATGTAGCGCTTGATAGATGTGCCCATATTGATTGGTTACAATGCTTTAGAAAAGATGGATTTTGTATATTTACCACACCACAATGAAAATTATTAATAATGACTGCACTAGAGAGTATGCTGTCCCGAGTAAAATCACAAGGGCTTTCTAGAACGCATCTAGAACAAACAAGTTTATTTCAGCACCATTAATTCCCGGTTGAAATATTGTTTATTAGACTGTGGCCTATCACCTGCAGCTGCATTAAAATGCCTAACATAATACAAAAACAAGACATTCGTTGTGTCGAAAATCTGTGAAGGTATACTTCAGAACTCTTTAAGCACCACGAAATTTCGTCGGTTAAAGCTTTATATAGCCTGCGCTTATCAGAAGTAATACTTTTCGAACGTTGGCAATTAGAATTAATTATAGCAAAAAACTACTAGAATGACAATTTCAAACTCCTGAATAACAATTGTATAATTCTAGATTTAATAGACAAATACACATCGTTGGTTTCTTTTATAAAACGTGCAAAACTACAATATGTAGTAGAACAATATTATTTTTTAATGTTCCGCTGGTTACCTTAACTTATGTGTAACTACTTAGTGCGTGCATTTTATGTTTCGTTATGCATTAGGTATAAGGGTACTACTACAATGCATGGTGTTGAACTTGCATTATAAAATGTGTGCTATGTATAAATTCTCTTTATTTATTTTTTCTGCCACGTTTGTATTTATACCAAGCTATGTTGGCCAGAAGCCAAAACTGTTGTGCTGCATGCGTGGTGGCTCCGAGAGCCCAGTCAGGCGACCGATAGTGTCGACTTTATCCACGGAGCCACCTCATTCTTGTTCTGTGGCGTTTAAGTAAATAAACAAAGTGTACAAAAACGGTGGTGCTGGGAGGGAAGGGGGGAGTTGTAGATCGGGCACAGCACCAAATATTGCTCATAAAATATCAACTGTCAACTACGTTAATTCTTTACTTTTTAAGTGGTGATATTTAGTGCACATAATGGCGATCTTGACAGTTGACCTTTGCCGATAATGTTAAGTAAGCTATGACACAGCTGCTGTAAAATAGATTCTGCCACTAGCAAAGGTGCAAACTGTAACTGGTTCTTCACTGTTTTAGGAAGAAGGACGGCAAAGAGCTATCGCCATCACGCAAAATCACGATTTCTGCGGACGTGGAAAGCGAGTCTTACAGTCTTGTTATTCAAGATGTTGACGACGACTTTGGCCAGTACACTTGCAAAGCATCGAACAGTGCAGGAGAGACTGAAGCTGATGCGATGCTGACACTCAGAGGTGCGTCTGGGCTCATGTTTTTCCCTCATCCTCACCCACCTAGCTATTCATGGCTAGAAACATGAGCTTTGTGCATGAGTATTTTATGATATAATAAATCGGCGACTTTTCAACTCGACATCTGCTGGTGAGTTCTCCAGAAATTTATTAGAAAAGTTATTAGGAAAGCCTATGCGTTACGCACTATGCTATGTTTTGTCAGCCTTCGTAACTGAAATAGCAAGCGTGGCCGATAATTTACATGCGGCCGACAAATACATTGCTGTTCATTGCGCTTTCGCCTAAGCAATGCAGGCACCTGTGAGTGACCGTGGCGTAAATCTGAAACCTCACTGCTACATTAAGTTCAGTGCAATGTTTCTAACGTTATAGTAATATCAATTCTGTATTCTGGGTCCTGTTAATACTATTATTTACTTTACTCAGGCGAGCCACCAGTGTTTATCAAGGAGCTGGAAGACGTAGAGATTAATATCAACGAAGAGGCAGTATTCCACGCTAGGATTAAAGGAAACCCAACACCATCAGCAACCTGGTAAGTATCGCCGAAAAAACGCATCCAGCTTGGAATACGAAATCAGTGCTGTTGAATTTTGCTCGGTGCGACGGATAATACAGGAACGGCAAGGAGACAATGGAGCGAGTACAACACCGTTGTATTCCAGAAAGCGTGCTATGCCATTATAGAGACAAACGTGATGGCCTACGCCACGTTTGTCGCCCTTGTCATCGAAAACGAGCTCTGGCACAATATATTGCGATTATGAGCAATAAAGCAACGTAAACTGCTGTTGAAAAATTTTGTCTTTTGGAAGGGGACTTAAGACTTGCGTCTTCGTAAAATGCGAGTTTTTGAACAGAGGGCTGAATCTGCAGATTTATTATGATAATTTCCAAAAAATTACTAATGAATTTTTTGACGCGATTTCATCGACAACGGTGTCAAGGGCAACTTTGATTCTGCTCCCGCTGTTCGCGGAATCTTTAAGCACATATACGTAGCATGTGTGACACTACGAAGCAGACGTCACTCAAGATTGTGTTAGTCAATAAAACTTACTAATGTGACCATACATGATATTATGTAAGCAAATGTTTTACCTCTACTTAGTGAATTGTTAACGGCCTCTCCTGTACAGCCGTGCTCGTAACATTCGTGCGGAGCTGTAGTGTCTTTCCTCTTTACCATCTCTGCCGCCTGATTGAGTCATCTTACTTATCCTTCACAGGCTATTGAACGGAACTATAGTCAATGAGTCAGAGGAGACTACAATTACTCAGCAAGGTGATTCATACACCCTTAAGATAAAGAGTGTGACATCTCACGAGATCGGCGAAGTCGTGTGCAAAGCCAAGAATACGTCTGGACAAGCTTCATCAAAGGCTAACCTTACATTGACAGGTATTGGTTTTGACTTTATAGTTCATATATTCGTTTGTTATTCTGGACTGTCACGCATATAGACGACGAGCTTGTCCCTGTTTCTCTAACGGTGGTCGAGGCTTTGTCATCCACAGCAGCAGCAATAAGATGTTTCCTTCAGGCTGTTGCTAACAAAGTGTTCCTTTGCTTTTCTAGAAACTGCTCCTGCAGTAGCAAAGAGCCTGCCAACTAAGGTCCGAGTGGAAGATGGGGAACCACTAAAGCTGGAGGCAAAAGTGCCCGGACATCCCGAACCCGAAGTGCAGTGGTACGTGCGTTGAGCTGGCAGTGGAGCCAAGTGCATAGAATTTTCACTTAGGCGAGTTGGCTGTAGTACATGACTTGAAGGAGAACTCCGCCAAAAAGATGCAAACTAGACAAAGCGGCATTACCTGCGCTGGCTGCAACAAACCACGCAATCTGAAAAGAAATGTAAACAAGGCAGGCGTCATTCTTTTGTTCAACCCCCCAACCCAGCAGCAAAACTTCTGCAAGGTTAAGCATATTAAGCTTTTCTGATTTTCAAAGGTAATATGCACATTAACACGCCATCTATGCGCTTGCTTGACAAATTGATTTTATACACGGTTTAAGAGCTACGTACATTTCAACATGTATACATCCAGTACAAAAGAACAATGAAAACAAACGTTAGTAGGGAGCATTATCGCGTACATTGTTATTTACCTTCAATTCTCGTGTTAGTCATGTTCTTTCAAAATTCTGTGCATTGCTATTTTGCCAATGTAGCGCTCGTATCTTTCAACCACATGACCAAACCATCTTAAATTTCCTTCTAGAACCTTCACCACGATGTTTGAAACCTATAACCTTCAATGAATCTAATCATACAGGATTTTCTCTTTCATTATATCACCATGAGTCTGTTTCAGCACCTTAATTTCAGCCACGTGGACTTCTAAATTCTGTAATTTTTTATCAAAATATTTTCGTTTCTGTACAGAATTGTTCTTGCTATTGTCTCGAAGACTTGGTTTTTGAATTAATTGTGGCCTGCTATTGTGCGGAATCCCCCTCAAACGTCATCTCAGTGCATACAACCTTCCTACGGCTGCAGTATATCTCCAAGAACGTGCATCTCTAATTCACGATAACATTTTTCAACACTTAGGTCCTCCGATACATGAGTAATAATGAGCTACATTGTGGTATGACTTTGTCCGCGCAGATAATAATACTTCATTTTTAGTATGAACACTATAAACACAAACGGAGTGGACAATTTTATGGACAATTACGACCTGTGCTTATTGAACCAAATTTATTTTGTTTATGCTTTTTTTTCTCGTATGCCCTTGAACATTTTTGGAAAATGTACGCATTCTTGTTACCATGGCAGGTTGAAAGATGGCGAGCCGGTGGTTCCTTCTGATCACGTAAAGTTGACACAAGAGCCAGATGGCACAGTGGCACTAGAAGTCGACGAAGTCCGTCCTGATGACGCCGGTCATTATGCCGTTGTGGCAAATAACGACAAAGGGCAAGCAACCACTGAATCTGATGTGGAAAGTAAGTGGAATCTGCGTTAAGAGCTAGATACCTAAAGTATAACATTGCGTTTCTACTCATTGCGGTTGTAGCTTTCCAGTCTTTACACACACTGATTCCGCACTATGCGGGGTATTTTCTGCAGCCAAGCCGAAAGGCGACGACAGCTTGAAGTCTCCCGCTTTCGCCGAGGGTCTCAAAGATGCCACGCTGACTGAAGGTGCACCTGGTCATTTGGAGGCGAAGCTTGCCAAAGGCAGCGCCCCTTCGGATGTCCAGTGGTAAGGGTTTTCATTAAGTTCTCTTCTAGTCTGCTATGTGCGTTCAGTGGTCACGCAGGCTTAACTGAAGGAGCATTATGCGGAGGGTTGGAAGTAACACGTTTGGTGTTACTGTTGCACACTGCCAACATCTTTGGATCACATTTTTAATGATATTTCGACAGATTTTCTACCTTCAACTTCCGGCTTGTCCTTTCTCGTTACAGGTTGAAAGACGGTGAGCCGGTCAAGCCATCTGACCACATAAAGATGGTGGAGAAACCTGACGGGACTATTGCTTTGGATATTGACAAAGTTACACCAAGTGATGCTGGTCATTACAGTGTGCTGGCTGCAAACGACGAAGGCAAAGCTGCAAGCGACGCCGATGTCAAAAGTGAGTTCCTCTTGTGTTCAAGTATACGTATAATAACCTAAAGTTACCTTATTACACGGCATTATTGATCACGCGATGATTTTTCTGGTGCAGCCAAGCCATCAGACTTGGAACGAAAACCAGTTTTCGAAGAAGGCCTTAAGCCAACTACTCTCACGGAAGGAGAACCCGGACGTCTGGAAGCGAAGATGCCTGCTTCAGCCGCAGCCCCTGTAGAATGGTAATGGCTACATTTTGCTCGTTAAGTTTAGCACGTAGAAAAAAAATCGTCTGCAGGTTTTAGTAAAAACGACCAGGCTACATTAAAGCAGCTCAGATATGCTATCAACATGTAAAATTGCAAGCTCAAGAGAGCCAGAGCACACAAAAAATATTTAGAACATATAATACGTCTATTTTTGTTAGATTGAATTAATATACTTACATACAGGTCACGCGGCTGTTATGTATTCTAACTTGAGGCGAGTACATTTGTCAGAATGCTATTATCGAAGATTAAGTTTTCTGTCACATTTGTCGGAACAGGACTAAAGACGGTGAGCCAGTGAAGCCAACAGACCATGTGAAATTGGTTGAAGAGCCCGACGGAACTGTTGCCTTGGAACTGGATGAAGTCACTCCTGACGATGCTGGTCATTACGCGGTTAAAGCTACAAACGACAAAGGATCAACGTCATCTGAGGCGGACGTCAAAAGTGAGTTACAAAGAGCCGACTTCGATAGCACAGTGGCTAGTAAAGCAAAATGAATCTTACGATCACACTGAGCTCAATTTAGAATGTAATAAACAATAATCGTTTTGCCCGCCGCGGATCAGTGGCTATGGCATTTTACTGCTGAGTACGAGGTCTCGCGTTTGATTATCGGCCGCGGCGGCCGCATTCCTGTGGGGGCGGTATGCAGAAACGGTAAGTACACGCTAAAGAACCCCGGGCGGTAAAAATTATTCCGGTTAAAAAATAAATTAGTCTCTATCATAGCCCATGAGTTGCTTTAGGGCGTTAAGCTCCCTAACTGAAGATGGTGGTGTCGATGGTGGGGCCCCTGCGTTGGCTGCATGACGCCGTAAAACTTTGTTATTCAGTAAATTTGGTGATTACATACTGGCCTCTAGCGCTTGCTGCGAGCCAAAACAATGATCTTCTCGCAGTTGTGACACTAGAATGATTCAGCGTAGCATTACCACTATTTGTTGCAAGCGCGCTCACTAATCCGTTTTGCCCATGATCACGGGGCACCTGGCTGTAGTGATAACGGTAGCCATGAAGGGGTAACTGAGGAGACACAGTGAGCATTCACTGTCTCTCGCTGGCTACAGAAATTTCAGCATTTTGTGTCATTGTGCAAATTGTGCAATTACTTGCGGTTTGTCTTCCCTCATGGGGTACGCTCATTAGTCTACAATTTGCACCTACTGTATGACGTGCAGATGGGGGGACGAGTGTAACAATGCGGCAATCAATCATAACTTTATTACCTGTTTCTTCCCTCTCCTCCCACACATATACCGCTTATGAAATTTAGAAGTAAACTGTGATAAGAAAACGACAGCTAAGAAGGAATGGCAGGGAGATTAATCAAGATCGCGCCCGGTTGGATACACCCCACTTGATGAACAATAGAAGGGAAAAGAAATACCAAGAAAGAGCCAGTGTGCACAAACCTTGAATGTTCATTGGTATAATTCCAGGCAGTCGTACAGTCCCGTCGCCTTCAAGAAGCACTTTATTGCCCTTATGCGCGCAAGGCTACTTCGGCCAAGGTCACAGGATCATTTCTTCGGAGAGCGGTCTGTCGTCCTCCCTATCCACTATTGCACTTAAAAAGCAATATAAATGGTTAAAACTTTTCTGGAAAAGCCAAATGAATTCAAGTACGAGACACCACTACTCTTGCAGAGAAAGAAAATTCGCTATTTGTTCAAATGAGCGGTAACTCAAAGCATAAGGCGTTATACGATATTCCTGAGCACGAGATGACCCGTTTGGTTGGTAGCCCCCTAAGCAGCTACTATCTACATATCCCCAAAGTGCGAAAACGCCTTCGCACAGTCACTTAAGTGTATTGCAAAAAATCTAAGCTCATCTAAAGCAGTCTGGAGCAGCCCAGTGCGGAGCATTACAGTTTTGTTGTGCGACCAGTACCGTGAGCATTGAAAAATATATGAGTCTTATTGTACAAAAGCAACTCATGGTCTATGAGATACGCCGTGCAGGGGGATCTTGGTGAATTTTCAACCACCTGGGGTTGCTTAGCGTGCACAAAAAGCACACTGCATAAGTGTTTTTACATTACTCTGGCACTGAAATTCGGCCACCGCGGCTGAAAATTGAGCCCGCGACTTCGTCCTCAGCAGCAGAACACCACAGCTACAGTGCCACTACGGCGGGTGCCGCGAGCTTTGTGGTTTTATGAAAGGCAACAAGAAATCGCGTGGCAAATAGCCCTTTATAGCACGAAGACGTGCCGTGGCCGAAGTTGAAAGCAGAGGAAGAGAGTGGTGTGCAGCTCTTTCGTCGTCTGACACACTCTTCATGCCAACCTCTTATTTCATCATATTATTGCTAATTTTCTTTTTTAACGAAGTCGGTGCACTAATACTTAAATGCTTGGCTTAAGCAATGCTCAAGCCTATTAGATGGCAATCGATGGCTACCTTTTGATTATATGAAGCTCGAGACGTCGGGATACAGGATTTTAAAGTGAATTATCCGTTTTTCTCTTATGCTGAATTCCAATGTATTAATCGGTATAGGTGATGCTGAGACATGACAGCGGAGCTAAGTGCGCTTCATTTTCGACTACCAATTACGAAGATTTGGGCCAAAGGTTAGTAGGTGTCAGTAGCCGGCAGACCAGTATCGCTATCTAACCGCAGCGGCAGCGCGTCGTCATTGGTACGGAACAAAACTCTCTGCCATGCGGCCGCATTTTTCCTTTCTTAAAGTTCATGATACCATGTTGCGCTGAGCCACTCTCCCTAGAGGGTTGCAGAAAATAGCGCCTCTTCCTCTTCACAATCTCTATCTCTTTCTATCTATCTCTCTCGAAAAAAAAAAACCTGAAAGGCAGACATTGCGGATTTCAGCAATGTCTGCCTTTCAGCAGGAGTCATGGCAAGCGGGTAGGTACACTGACAACTCTGGGGATATGGTGACTGAGAAGTACAAGCTGTGACGCTTATGTGAACGTCGTTATTTCCCGTTCTATAGCACAACCGAAGAGCGCGGAGCCGAAGAAACCACACTTTGAAAAGGAACTGCAGCCTGCCACGTTGCCTGAAGGCAAACCGTCTCGACTCGAGGCCAAAGTAGCACCGGACGCTACACCCTTGAAGGTTGAGTGGTAAGCACATAACGAACTTTAAAGAAGTGCCGAAAAAAATCACGCAACGCATTGGTTACGACTTGCCTTAACAAAAAAAAATGACAACGTATTCGCGTCAATCACATTTTTATTGTAAACGTCTTACCACATTATCCTGCTCTCATCTACTATTTTCAGGCTTAAGGATGGAAAACCAGTCAAATTAGACGACCGCGTACGAGCAGAGCAGAAGCCGGATGGCACCTTGGCGCTCACTATCGACAATGTCAAGCCACAAGACGCGGGTCATTACGCTGTTGTCGCTTCAAACGACGCCGGGAAGACGCCATCGGAAGCGGACATTGAAAGTAATGAATCTCCTTGGTCTACCTGCTTGCTTGAAAGCCATCAGTATCATTTAATACTCATCCATCTACCACATAAATACAGAGCTTGCTTTTATGGTATAATACATAAACTATCAACATCTCGCTCTAGAAAACAATGTTGCGCCTTCTGCATAATGGCAAACAAAATACAGGATATGTACTGCGGCGTCTAACTTTTTAACAGAACTACTAGTCATGGCAACCAGGTCTTGGTGATCACGGGGCCATGTTGAGTTTCAACATCACAGCATTCACGCAAGCACGGCTGGCATCTCAACCGTTAATTTCGCAGTCGACCACAAGGAAATGCCTCAGATGCTGCTGCAGCTAGGCCTTTTTTTTTTTTTGCACAAATTTTTACTTATTTTTTTTACACGCGGCCTCATTCTACCAAATCCATAGCGACTAAGTGTAAAACATTTGGTTGGTGTGGACAGCGCAATTGGGACAAAATCTACGAGCAAATCAAGACGCATAAATCTTTCTCTTTTGTAATGCGCGTCAGCGGTAGCTTTTTCTTTTTTTAATTTGTCAAGGTGAGTACTTCTGATGCCAACGCGTTACGTTTAACCCACCAGAAGGAGAATAATCATGAAATGGGGCGCTTTTTCAAGTTGCAAGGTGCTTCCGAAGGACAAGGTGTTACCTAGCAAACCTGAGAATTGAAGTCAGACAGACAGACTTACCGGATGCACGGACTCACCATTTTTCGGGAATAGTCCTAGACTAATCTTTCTTGTAATGCCCATATATCCCATCTTGAGGAGCGCGTTAATCGAACTCCCAACGTATTGCGGTGCATGCAAGGACTAAATGGGGCAGCACATCAGACTCACTACTTAAACTCCATGTTGCTCTCGCTCGCCAAACAATCGTCTACTCATTGCCTGCAATGCATGGCTTATCTTAGCCTGACCAAATTCTATCTAACCAGATTGCTCGAAGCCCCAGAAAATGTCTTAGATTGCCTTGCTCAACATTGAGCAGCCTTGTCATAGCTGAAGCCAGGGAACCAGCTGTTCAAGCCTACGTGTTCAGGAAACTCTTCGATATTTTAAGTTAACAATACAACACGATTCACATCCATTGGAGACTGTTCTCCTTCAAAGATCTGGAGGAATATGCGACATTGCGTTCTCATCACCCGTGTATCACTTCCTAGCAAAGTCAGTCACCTCTCCCGGTCTTAAATTTTCTGCTTTGGCATTTCACTCTCAAAATTTCAAGAATTTATAAAATAATTAAGAACGGATCCACCAGAAGCTATATGGCTGACGCTCCCGCACATGAGTAAATAGCAAGACAGTTATTAGTTCGTGTTTTTACTGGTGGATCTACAGCAGAGAGTAGCTCCAGGTCTACCTTTTACGTACCAACGCATAACTAAAGTAAAAGTGTTTGACGCACAAGACGCCATCTACCTCGTAATAACTATTTAGAATTCTCCAGTCCACAAGATACACTGCTTATAACAAAGTAAAAATAGCTGGGTCATATATTCTGACTGAAAAGCAGCACTGGAGTCATTGGATCAATATTAATTGTATGTCGATTCCTGCTCGCTACCATATGCGGTCGCAGAGACACTGATCATCGCTTCATATTCCGTCCATAAAGTTCACTTTCAGTGGATTCCGAGTCATACTGGTTTAACTGAAAATGAGGTAGCCGACCACATGCCGGCTGATGCTCACTCCTTGAATGCAATGACCGAAAAGCATTCAATTTGACGCGAAAAGCGTTCCACGTAAGCTGCATGGGACGCTGTCTGAAGATATGTGGTTCAACGAGAATATAAAAACGTCATTGCTGTATCGAGTCGACCCTACTGTACGGTTTTCTGTGAACATAAAATTTGACCGTACATCAGACACCCTTCTGCGCCGTTTACCACTGGACGTTGCCTACACACCCCGATTTTTGCACCGAATAAAAACGAAGACAAGCTCCAACTGCACCTACTATGATACCCCAGAAGGGGCGTATCCAGGGAGGGGAGAACACCGCGCACGTGCCCCCCCCCCCCCCCAAAAAAAAAAAATGTGTCTACCAGCATGCCGCCTGCCTAGCCCCCTCTCCCCCCCTCCCCCTCCCATCCCCCAAAAACATTACTGGCTGCGTCACTGCCCCAGACACATTTATGGAGCAGTGGCTCATCGACTGTTGACAGTATTACCAACAGCGAGTCCATTTTGGAGATAACTTAAGCCACTTCGACAGACGGTAATATTTATTTTCTAAAGTACTTGCTTCATGCTCCTGCCCTGCTAAACAAAGATGTGACTTGACATCCTAACGGAATTTACTGGTAGACCGCAATCTGATTAATATGATTTTAATTGTAGATTTTTATTAACTCTATGTGAATTGACTGTTTCAAGTCTGGACTATTTGAAAAATGACATTCGTGTGTTATGCGCATAGTAGCGTTTTTATTGTACAGTGTACATGAACTACTCTTAACGCGGGTGCAGATAGGTCGCTATTAAATCAGTCAAAAAACTTTCTTCCATCCACAAGTCTGTTCTTTTGTGGAAGCCGAGGTCTCGAAAAAAAGTAAATCTATCCAACTGAGAAGCTTCGAGCCCCCGTTTACATGGCATACAGTGAGAGCGTGGAAATACAAAATGTTTTGTACACGTTGTATAATGATAAGTTCCTAACGCATTCATGACAATAAATTCATCATTCCTTTATACAACTTTAACAATTAAAATCTTCGGAAATCTGGAATTAAATTTATACATGTGTAGCTTTCACACAAAATAAATTCATCAATCCTTCGCAACAAAAAAATACCTTAATTGCACAGTTCCCTGGTGTTTCTAAATTGATTCCGTATTGATGAAGTTCGTTTAACAGCTTTGGAAGCGTGCGACGAAGCATTTGCTTTGTTAACATAAGGCGTGTAAAGGGTATTTTCCAGATATAATCACTGCGTGAATTATAAGACCTTGTGAGTGGTGTCAACTCTGAAAATGTACGTAGAAGTCCGTTTGAATCGCATTTATATTTTCTGGCTAGATTTAGAGGTTACAAGTTACGCACAGTTACGCACAGTTACGAGATTGTATTTTATAAATAGAGGTTTTGTGTGCGCAGTTTTTTTTTTTGTTCTTGGTTTAATTATTGTTTACAATTATTTTTGTAAACTTAATATGTATGTGTACTTGTGGCATGTGCCTGCCGTATTTCTCAACTGTTCATTGGAATAGCCGACTTTCTTCTTCTTTCTGGGGTTTTACGTGCCAAAACCAGTTCTGATTATGAGGCTACGCCGTAGTGGAAGGCTCCGGATTAATTTTGACCACCTGGGATTCTTTAACGTGATAGCCGACTTTAATGTAGCTTACCGTCTTTAATGTAGTTTACCTTCCCATTGGTGTGCACTTATTAAACAACAAGAGAAAATTAATTAATTGTGAACTTATGCAGTCTGTTTACGTCCTGCTATTTTCTTTATTCTACAATCACCTCATTGTCGTTTTTCTTTGTGTCCCTCCTCTCTGTTCCTCATGTCATTTTTATCATCTTCAGGGCCGCGGGACGCTTTTGTTGCCCGCCAAAAAGTGAGACAGTTACGATGCCCGGGGCCTTCTTCTTTCCTGCATACTTACCTAACAAAAAACTATGAACTACTAGTTGCAGCACTGATTAATTTTGAAATAAGTATTCCATGGTGCTTAAAGCAACGCCTGCACCCGCTAACTGTCGCTACACGTTTTCGATGTTCAATTTCTCGAGGTCGCTCTTGCACACATACAATGCAATCACGAGAGCATTCGGACAATTACAAAACCTACATTTTATTTATATTCTACTCAGCCGTGCCTAAGAAGGCAGCGAAGGACCAAAAGCCCGTCTTTGAAAAAGGTCTTGAGCCTACTGAGCTGATCGAAGGAAAGCCAGGAAAGCTGGAAGCAAAACTGGCTCCTGGAGACACGCCACTAGATATCCAATGGTAAGTTGTTTGAAAACAAATGTGCTCTGGGTATGTCGTTCGTTAACCACGCTCCTTTCGGGCAGGTGTAACCTCTCTCTCTTTCTCCCTCTATCTATCTATCCATCTATCTATCTATATATATATATATATATATATATATATATATTAGACAGCGAAACATGAGATCAGTCATAATTTGCTGACCAAACCGTAGTATGTTTCTTTCTTTTTTCGTAAAATGCAGAATTCATCACATTGTCTCCATGTTCCTGCGAACCTCTTTCTTTTTTCCATGCATCTGTAAAGCACGCTTCTAGTTCGGCTTGACGATATCGCTGTGTGTCCCTTGCAATTTCGCTACTGACAGGCTCAAGGATGGCAGGCCCATAAGGCCGAGTGACAGGGTGAGGCCTGAAGAGAGGCCCGACGGAACCATCCGTCTTCACATCGATGACGTGAAGCCTGAAGATGCTGGCCGATATTCCGTGGTTGCTAAGAACCCCGACGGGGAGACTGCTTCAGAAGCAGACGTAACAAGTAAGTGCAGCGATTCCTCTCGCGCAAGTGTGCTTACCGAATGAGACTGAAGTTTCTTTTCCCTTTGGTTTTCTTTAACGCGCTATTATTATGCCTACGTACTACCGCACTAATATGTATTTACCTGAAACGCTGTCGTCTCATTTCTTCGAGTAGCAAAGCCAGAAAAGCCCGGCGCCAAGCAGCAGAAGCCTGCCTTTGAAAAAGAGCTCGAACCCACAACTTTGACTGAGGGAAAACCTGCCAGGCTAGAGGCAAAGCTTGCTCCGGGCAGCAATCCTACAAGTGTTAAGTGGTAAGTAACGTTTTACCGATTTATTCACACTGGCGATGTTAAAAATGTTGACGATGCTTATGAGCGGCCCCTCTACAACATGCGAATAATGCAGCCATAATGGCAAGAATATCTGGACCCGTATATTTTCAAAAGCTCCTACAGTAGAAATGTTCGTAAGAGCAAATTTCAGCCAATCCTGATGCTGGACATATTCGCCAAGATGCCCAGCCAATGGAAAAAAGAACTTATGAACAAGAAGCTTTGAGAATACGACCCCAGGTGATTAAAACACACTTCATACGATAGCTAGTTATAGAGAATATTTCACAACCGTATTCGATGGGAAACAGCAAAGTATAGAAAAAGAAAACAGTGAGGCATGAGTGGCAATGATCAATTTAAAAAAATAAGAATAGGCATATATACTGTATAGTGAATTCTCTAGAAACGGGGCTAGGCCTATACACTAACAAGAAAAAACACTAATAAATTTAAGCGCAAGGTACTAAACGATAGTACTAAAATTAGCATTGGTTAGTATCGCAAGTGATTTTGCTACTACTACTTCAAAACATAGATGGCATTGTCACCTCCGGAAAGAATTAACTGAAATTGCCATGTGACTACCGTCGAGAAGAAGTAGGCGTTTTTTTTTTTATAATGAGCCACATAAAATACCTGCTTTACACGGCCAAGCTTCCAAAATAATTTTTACCCAAAAGTTTTTCAATCACTCACCTTCGCTACTGTGAAGGGTGTTACAGCGATGGTCATTGAGCACGCCGTTGGATGGCTGACTCTTCCTCACAACGCAGTCGAAGTTATGGAGCGTACAGCCATGCAGTCTTTGTTTAGCGAATTGCAGCACAATGTCCAAATTGCTGCGTGCGCTCTGCGGTTGGTGCTACCGAATGCAAACGCCTCATTTTTGAACTGCAGAAGTAGTCTATTTAAGAGCGCGCATTTTCGATCGCCGCTGCAGGTTCAAAGACGGCAGGCCCATCCGCCCAAGCAGCCGGGTGAAGCCAGAGGAGAAACCTGACGGCACGTTGGCCCTTGTGATAGATGATGTGCGACCGGAAGACGCCGGAAATTATTCTGTGGTCGCTGAAAACGACGCGGGAAAAGCGGAATCGGAGGCTGATGTCAAAAGTGAGTATGATTTTAGGTTTCCTTGTTTTTTCTTGTTTTCTTTTTTTTTTTCGCTGATGGCAGCGCCCTTAACTACAAGAAACTTTTGCATTGGTGCGCCGTGATTGCATCAAAATCATGGATACTCTCTCTTCTGTAATGTTGGGTGTGTCACCTTATAACTGACGGCAACCCAATACACGGTGTCTATATGAAAAGCGTTGGGAATCATTGAGATTCCCGTACACCTTCCTTGCCACTCATCTTTCGCAGGTAGTGAACTGAAATATACCAAAAGGTAAATCCGCGAGTCAATCCGCAAATCCGTGATACAAAAGCACAAGCATGTTGTACAAGTGTAATCTTTGACAAGTGACTAAACGCAAAATCTGATAAAGCACGATGGTTCAACAGGTTGAATTATTTCTGTAACACTTTACACTCTTCACGCTTAACAGTCATCGACGTTCCGTACACATTTTGTAATATGTATACGCGCATTTAAGACACAACGGTGTACCTTGTTTTTAGCTGCTGAGCCAGAAAAATACCGCAAGCAACGAAAACCAGCTTTCGAAAAAGAGCTTGCGCCGGTGACACTCACGGAAGGAAAGCCTGCTAGGCTTGAAGCCAAACTGGAGCCTGACAGCAATCCAACAAGCATAAAATGGTAAGTGTACAACTTTGGAGCATCCTATCATTGCAATCACACCCAGATGTGTGAACCAGCACGTGAATTACTTTCTGCATCAGATAGCCTTGATACAACCATGTAGATTACGTCAAAGAACGCATACGGCGCATGTTAACTTCATCGCTAACTTCCATCATCTATAGCAGACGCTGTTGCTGGTTCAGTTTACCCGATGGAGTGATTGCTAACGCACGAAGCTGATGTCATGTTCATTTATGGCGTGTTCGGTGTGCAATAAATTTCGCGACCAAAACGACTCCATGTATGTCACTTGTATTTCCCAGATGAAATAAAGCGCGAACCGGACATGTATTTGAAATATAGGGCAATTCAATTCACGCCTGATCATGCATACCTTGGGACTCTACGAAGCTTGCACTATTTATTTACGTGCGCAGCGTGAACAAACAACACAGACGAAGGAAAAAAGAAAGGAAAATAATTAAGTGCTTGTTCTCCTTCCCTCGCCTCGTCTCTTTTTTTCTGTATGCGTTACACACAGCCGCGGATCCGCGCCAACTATTCCGCTCGCAAAGCCTGAAATATTCCTTCCTGAACGTATTTGCGCCAAGGTTGAATTTTAGCATACTACGCTTAATTCTTTTTTATTTACGTATTTACGCCAGGTTGCCTGCCACTGCCGTCTGTAAATCGCTATGCCTCGTTTCGTTAAAGAGTACAGCCCCCGACACAGTTGCGCGAAACGCAAGAGCGGAGTGAAGCAGCGCGGCATTTTCGCCATCTAGTGGAAGCCACTGGGTGGAGTCGAATTTCTCCCCAGAAAGCGACGCCTAATTATAGAAGGCCATCGCTAACCGCCCTTCCCACTTTGCAGGGAAAACAGCCGCTCTTGTGAACGATAGGTCATGCGAGGCAGTAAGCCGCGCCTCCGCTTTGAATCTCGGCAATGCTGAGGCTCCCTTGGTGTAGGGTGAGATTGCTGATTAAAAGGAGCAGTGAAAGCAGCGCACGGAAGCGAATACCAGGTCATCTGGCAGCGCACGCTGAAAGCAGAATCGAGCCGAACCTGCGGCTTACTGTAGATGGCGTAAACGCGCTTCTAAGCTTACCGCTTCCGCGCTCGAGACAAGTGTTATGGGGGTTACATGTTTTCTGAAAGAAAGAAAGCCGTAGAACAGAAATTGGCGGACAGCAGAGGGCACTCAAGAGCACCTTCCCGACCAGCTGCGATATAATTGTGTCAATATATCCCACAGATTATAAGGAGTGAAAAATGGGCAGATTAACACTGCGACGAAGGCGAGGACGAAGACGAGTGACACAATGCAAACGCTAAACTATCATTCCCATGTAGTTATTCCAGAAAGGATTTCATATATGTATAAATTTCGCATTGCATATCCATCAGAAAGATAACAAAGCGAAGATAATGACAACAGAAGACAGTTAGATCAGTTATCTCACAGAAAAGGAAAGAACCTGCAGAAATTTAACGAGACCGTTGTTGCACGCAACTACAAACTAATCGCATCACCTGTCACCTAATTGCAGCGCATGTACAGTAATATGTATACATTAAACCCTTTTTTGGAATAAATTTCTAGTTGATAGTCAGCACTATAGTGTCGCTCACCTTTGTCCTTTTCTTCGCCACGCTGTGTTTTACCATGAACCCAGCGTATGATTTGCAAAACATCTCTCGCGACATGTAACACCACAGCTAGCCTATTTTGGCAAAGAAATAATAAACAATGGTTTTTGATGAAGTCGTTTTGAGAGATTTGTTAACTTCTTTCTTACGCACAAAAAATGTTAATTTTGAGTGGCCCTTACCGCATAGATATACTTATGCCAGAACGCAAGAAAAGATTAGGCATATTCCTCCTTCTGTTCTTTGTTTTTATTTCTACCATCACGACTTGACTACCGTGCGGCTCACACAACTACTTAAGCTCGGTAACACCGCACCTCAGCCCTCGCGCCAGTCCAGTTTGCGTCGATATTACCGTTCTCCTGACAGTAGCTATCCCTGTGCCTTTGTTGGTATAGCTAGACCATAGCTATCCTAGCTTCTTAAACAGTGTGAGCGCTTAGTTGTATTTTTCCTCATTCTGATGTGGAAAACATTGTCGCGGAGCTGTGACTATGCAAAGCAATACCATAAACATCCGCTTATATGCATGTTATTGCATCGTAATTTTTTTTTCAGGCTGAAAGACGGCCGTACGCTTCGACCGAGCGACCGGATCAAAATGGAGGAGAAACCTGATGGCACGCTGGCACTGCTGATAGATGATGTGCAGCCTGAAGACGCCGGAAATTACGCCGTTGTCGCAGCCAACGAGGCGGGTGAAGCAGAATCGGAGGCAGACATAAAAAGTGAGCGTCTACGCGCGTTCCAAGAGATCAGTATTGGTCCTCAACTTTGCGATTCCATTCTACCTCGCTCATGCAGCCCAGCCCGACAAGTATCGCAAGCAGCGAAAGCCTGCATTCGAAAAGGAGCTGCAGCCGACGACCCTGGCCGAAGGCAAACCAGCGAGGCTAGAGGCCAAGCTTGAACCGGACAGCAACCCTACAAGCGTAAAGTGGTGAGTTTTACTTTGATACAGCGATATCATGCAAGTATACAATGTCTGGTCATTTGGCGTTAATAAAACTTGTTGTTGGGCTAGATGGTACATGCTTCACACAACGAAAAAGATGCAACACGGCAAGGAAAAGACGCCCTTTCCTTCCGCCTTTTTTTTTTTCCTTGGTGAGTTGCGTCTTTTTCGTTGTATGAATCATTTGGCTTTGTCGGCTAAACACTTAAACACTCGATCGAAAGAGAATACGTCGTTATTATGCGCAAGGTACCATCAGAGTCACCGGGAAAGTGCTGCAAGTTGACTGAGTGTTATGATAAGAGTGAAATGGCGTGAGCTGGTGTTATTTCAGCACGAAGAAAGGCACAAAGCAGCCTATCTAAATATGCCGATGGGAGTTCACGGTTTCATGTACCACTTTAGGTGTGGGTGGCGCAATTCATGCCGGGCGCCACACGTCTCGACGGTAGCTCCCGTGCTGGCAGCCTCATTATCGCCATGACAACTAACACCGGTCAAGCAACTAAGGATATGGGGCCCAATTCACGAATAGTTTCGTTCGTACGAGCTATTTGCCATAGTCCGGCCACCTTCGCTAATATTATACCGCAGCTAACAATCGAGTGGCACTGCTTTTGCGAACAGTTCTAGCGTATTAACGTTTTTATGTGCGCATACGGGCCGTGTTTGAAAACTGTAAATACAGTAATTATAAAGAACAGGAGGCCGAACTGGCGAATCTCTTTGTCCGTAACTGCTCGTTTCATTGGCAGGTCGTCTTGGCTACTAATACGTGAACCATCGCGATTGGCTGGAATCTGCTCTTATGGACAGTTATAGCGTAAAAAAAATGTGGATTAAGGGGGGGGGGGGGGGGGGAGGGGGAGGGAGTGCATGAAGGGGCTATTAACTGGTCAACCACAACAGCGGTCACTTCCAGGAGCGCAACGTGCATGAATTCGAGAAATGCGAAGGCTATCGCAAATCCTAAGCTAACCCTCATTCATATTTAATTCTACATGTTCATTAATAAAATACCTTATTCCTCTGCGTATTCATTGGTTTCGTTTTTTGTTGGCTTCATTGTCTGTTGCGTTGAATCCAAAGTATTTTGAGGGTCCTAGAGCATATAGTCACAGCAACTCTGGCTCGTATATCAAAACACCCCTTATATTAAGTACGAAGTCATGGGTTCGACCCCCGCTCACACCGACTGCACCTCAATACTATTGTAACTGTTGTACTGCCCTTATTTTCTTCTTGGACATGACAACAAATCTTTTTTACAGGCTGAAAGATGGCCGGCCTATTCGCCCGAGCGACCGTATCAGAACCGAGGAGAAGCCTGATGGCACACTGGCCCTTGTTATAGACGAGGTCAAGCCAGAAGACGCAGGTCACTATACCGTGGTAGCTGCCAACGATGCTGGAGAAGCTGCTTCGGATTCCGACGTGAAAAGTACGCTGTCTTTATATCACGTATAGCCGTTATAACCTTCTTTCGGAAGAAGCGTGGCATACATTCTTCGTTGGCCCAAACAAAAGGAAGCGTTGACTATAATGAGTCAAAATGAACACTCCTCCGCAATTTCCAGCCATGATGACGCAGCTACCAAGAGAGAAGCAGATAGAATAAAGTGCAGGGAGGTTGTGCAGAATAATTGCCATACATTGCCGAAAGATGAAGGTGAGAAAATGTGCTGCGTAGGTCGCTGTATTAAGTTAATCTAAATCCCCCGGTCTAGACGCACAATTAATATTCGCTAGCTGAACACACCGCAACGATGGGGGTTACACCATAGTAAATGACTTCAAGCCCTGTCTTAGATAAAAATCAGGGACGTACATGAAAAAAGGGCCGCTGGCCAGCCAGTCTTATGCCCAGATGGAAAAGGCAGGTTGTGGATCATTAACATTGCATGGAGTAGCGGCAAGTCACCTTCCCTGCGCTGTATTTGTCAGTGAACAATATTTTTTAAGGCAGTCAATTACTAACTCAAAAGGGTAATAAAAGCTTGTCGCGCATATTCTTAGTTTCTTCTCGCGCTGCCATCTCTCCATTGCGATTTGTATAGATACTATTATCATAGATTTGTGCTGCTCTGTGTAGAAAAAAAGGCCACATTCGGGTATACTAAGGGAAAGCTTAGAGAATATAAAGATCTGAGTATACAAATTTCTTTCTGTGCTTTCTTATCTATCGTTACTATCCAAACGCAAGTTTTCTCGAAAAGCCACAGTGCATTTCCGTATAGAGATGCCGACGAGGCCCCGACAAATTTTTAAGCACCATCCCTCCTTCTCACTGTGCGTATGACCCTCGGCTCCTGTTCACTACCAGTTTTAATTAGAATGTTTCAGACGCTTTGATGTATATGAACGGGCATTCTTTTTTTTTTCTTTCTTTTTCAGCAGGTGGTGAGGGCTTCAGTTTTTTCGTGGCGTCGTTAACTACGTATCTTTTTTAAAGATACTCATTAAACGCTGGCGCTCTTACTTCTTTGCAGCCAAACCTGAAGCACGTGTTCCCGGCGAAAAGCCTGAATTTGTTATTGAGCTCAAGAACGCTGATCTTCTGGAAGGACAACCAATGCATCTTGTGGGTAAAGTCAAGAGCGACAGTCCTTTCACTACGGAATGGTGCGTATGTCTTGTTCCTCTAGTTGGTGATTGGTTTACTTCCGCGAACCAAGCAATTATTTATTTTAAAAAAAATCTTTGCACGGGCGAGATATTTTAAATCTACTTGCGATATTTAGCGTAGTAGAGAGCGGTGATAAGCGAATGGACATCACAAGATCTGCAATGGCTCGTAATGCACACTCCCAAGTCAAAGGCGCACAATGCTTAGCTATAAAAAGAAAGAAAAAAGAGAGAAGGGTACCTAATGACTGGTTGCCATAAATCTTCCCGATTGACTACCTCGCCGTGGGAAAGAAAGTAAATGGAATAAGTTGGGGAAAACGATGCAAAGGTTATGCCATCATTATTAGACCAACAGGCCCTCTGAAATAACGTCGCTACAGGGAGCCCGCTTGTATAATAGTATAATAAGTTTAACAAAATTGTGGAACTTTCTAAATGTCTCGGAGAAAGGTCGACACGCACCACATGGAATCTGCAACAGCAATTTTGCTATGGTTGTTTATTAGATGAGATCCAGGAAGATGTGCCGCCGAAGGAGGCCGGCTATCCTAAACGTCAAAAATAAACTCCAGCGACAAAGAAGTGTGAAGGAAAACCAAAGAAAAGAAGAATGCCCACAAGAAAAATGTAGGAGAAGTAAAACTCCCTACGTTGACCTCAGTTTTAGATGTCTTTACTATTATTTTTTTACTTATTAGATTGTTTTGATTGCTGTACTTTTAGTCTTCATCGTAGCGAGTTCGTTACAGTTCTTCGCGGTAATTTCTTAGCGCAGTGATCTCTTTTTCCACCTCAAGATGCTAACAGCACAGAGCCGGGGACAAAGAGATATACACAAAATTGAACAAACACATCTCTCTCGCTGTGTCCTGTTAAGTCAATTTCGCATGCCACGTACGCTGCATCGTCAAATTCAGAATATTCAAGACCTGCTTCATGACGCGATATGAGAAACTGTGTTAGACCACTTGAAAATTTATTAAAAGTATTACTATTTCTGCCAGATGGGCTTATGTCACTAGAAAAGCTCGAATACAATTGTGATAATTAAGCGCGTTGTATGTGCGTTCCAGGTTCAAAGATGGTCAAAAATTGGAGCCTTCTTCAAGGGTGGCGTTGACTCAAGAACCGGACGGAACAGTGCTTTTGTCCATCGAGCATGCAACACCAGCCGACGCAGGCAAATATGTCTGCGTCGCCAAAAACCCAGAAGGCAAGGCTGAAAGTGCGAGCGCCGTGAAGGTGACTGGTAAGAACTGCCGACATGCTTTTCCTGCATGCAATGTAGCTTATTTGTGTGCAGTTTGCTGTACAGGAAATCTTGGGGGTTTTCTTTCGTCTTTTTATTTTGAGAAATTAATTAAGTTAAAATTTTTATATTTATTCTTTTCTGTAAAACATTATAAGATGTCTTGTCGTTTGCGACATCAAATAAATTCCTGTTCTTCCGTGCTTGTCTTCGTTCTAGAGCTTCCGAAGTACGAGCCGGAAATCGTAGACGAGCTGAAGCCAGCAGTTTTCACCGAAGGTGAACCTGGAAAATTGGAAGCCAAGGTGTCCGGAGAACCCATGCCAGACGTCAAATGGTGACTGTTTACATTCCAGGATACAACTTCTAACTTCAGTCCTGTTTATATAAATAGACTGATGTAACAACCTTGGTCCAGGAAAACGGGCTTTTGTCCACTACAGACAGTAGAGCAGTGTATATGATTGCAGAGCTTGTTGCGCGAGATTATCTATGCATCTTCCGCTGCGTTCTCACAGCTAAAAAGGCCGCGGGAGGTATTGTCCCCTTGTTTACCATAGCAACTTAGCACACGGAACAGGCTTACAAGCAAACTCTTAATCGTTGTTTCTTCCAGAGGCACATTGCTAAACCCGAACTGTTAAAAGCATTTTTTTTCAGGGCAAACGAAAGTGACAACGCAGTGTCGCTGTATTTTCCTGACTGAATTATAGGTTCCACGCCTTTTCAGGTGGAGGCCACTGTCTACTAAGCTAGGTATTTTACTAAAGCGACCATGAAAGCGACTTTAAAAGAATATGAAAACTAGATGGTTAATACAGCCTCAGTGTTATGATTATACATGGCATTCCTCCAAGCTTTAGCAGTGGAAGCTAAAGCTTGTGTTTTACAATTGTGCCGTCCCTTACATACAGGATTAAGGACGGCAAGGACTTACCTGAAGATAACCGCATTCGTTCGACCACATCGCCCGGGGGAGACGTAGCCCTTACGATTGATCCTGTGAAGCCTGAAGATGCCGGAAAGTACGACCTTGTTGCAGCTAATGACCAAGGCGAATGCAGAACCTCCGCCCCGGTGACTGTGAACCGTAAGATTCGCCTCTGATTCCACAAAGACATCCATTTTAGTTTGCATTAATTTTGTCTTTTATATTTTTCCCCTTTCCTGGGCCTCATTGATCGGGCAAATTTGTCTTCATTTACGCTTCTAGACCCGCCAAAATTCGTGAAGCCACTGGAGCCCGTCGAAGTCGTGGAAGGCTACCCGGCCAGACTAGAAACTACCCTCGCTGGTCAGCCTACTCCTGACACAGAATGGTGAGTTCTTTACTTAAGAACAACGCTTTAATTCACTCCCTCCATTTCACCCCTTATTTAATTCAGTTGAATATATAATTAGTTCGTTACGCTTTTATGCAATACTATGGAATTCTATTTTGTTTAGTCACACATTTGAGGACCACACAAAATCGCGAACTACTGCACCAATAATTATATTTCATTATCTGCATATATTTTGACTTCTTTACACCCTTCAGTAATCATTTGAAGATACGAAGGTGGGCTTTGCCATCAAAAGGGCTCTTGTCTTGTAGATTAAGAGTTGTCATCCTTATACGACGTCACTCTTCGCGATGCCAGTATGCCAGACTCTTACCTTCTGTCGGCTTTCTTTTTTTTTTTTTGCGCATGGTTTTCTTAGTTAATGAGCTTATATCGCCACTCTTGAGCAAGCATATGTGTATGTACATGTAATACAGCACCAGTACCTCCAAAACAAAATGAGAAAGAAAACAATGCCCATTGTAGCTGGAGAATGCAAACGCTCGTATTTTTGGCCATTTTGATTATAACTTAAGTTCCTTGGACGCAGTTTCTAGTTTTCAGTATAATTTAGTAGGTCATGTGTTCTGTTTACTGTTGCTGGTTCGAATAATTCGTATTCTGACATATATTAGCTGGTAGCTAATACGCGTTTTTTTTTTCTTCCATTCTCGCGCTCAGTACCGCTTTTCTCCTATGTGCATATAAGAATCCGTGAGGAATAGGCCACAAGTTACTGAAGCTGAGGGAGGAAACTCAAAATACCATGAGGCTTGTTGTTGTTGTTGTTGTTGTTGTTGTTGTTGTTGTTGTTGTTGTTGTTGTTGTTGTTGTTGTTGTTGTTGTTGTTGTTGTTGTTGTTGTTGTTGTTGTTGTTGTTGTTGTTGTTGTTGTTGTTGTTGTTGTTGTTGTTGTTGTTGTTGTTGTTGTTGTTGTTGTTGTTGTTGTTGTTGTTGTTGTTGTTGTTTCCCAATGTGATGATGCCATGACGGCACCAAAGGCCGAGGTTCCAGTGCTGGTGCCCGCAATGGCATTACTTACGTGCTTGTGCCTTGTATTACAGTAAGTACAGTGGTTTTCTTTTTCGTTTTGTTACGTGTTATTTTCACCTTGTTTTCTCCTCTCTTTTTTTCCGGAGCAGTGTTAGGGACTCTTGGATATATCAGGTCCTAGAGAGGGTGACTTTCCATGTTTCTTTGATAAATAATAAATAAATAATAATTACTGACTTATTATCTGCTTCGGGTATTTCGTCACGTGCAGGCAAAAAAAAAAAATAACGTCCGCACACATTTCCCACTCGCAGGCAGAAGGACGGAAAGCCTTTGATTCCGGATGGGCAGAAAATAAAGGAAACTAAAACACCAGCCGGCGACGTAGCCCTCGATATCCCCAAAGCAACACCGGAGGATGCTGGCGTTTACACCTGCAAAGCTAAGAACCCCCTGGGAGAAAAAGAAACCAAAGCTCCGCTCACAGTTGCAGGTAAATTCACTTGCGAGTACAATGTTTTTATTTCTCATATAATCTTAATATCTAGATATTCGGCCTGACTCTTATATGATAAACATGTGATAAGGAATATACTGAAACAGGACCGATCTTGGCGCGAACTTCTGCAACAGCAGCAGCAGCAGAAGCTATAGCCGGGATTACTGTCCATCACCACCGAAAGTCAGAATTTTGTTTTCCTACTGTGCAGTGTGCCGCAAAAATTTGCGTATACTGCTAAAGCTCAAATCCAGTTGTAGCTTCCAGGGATATATATATATATATATATATATATATATATATATATATATATATATAATTTAAAGGAGTAGAATTCGCTTTTTTTATGCTGCACTGGGTTTCGAAGGTTCGCTCAGCGATGCTAAACGAACTTTATGCAGGGTGTTTTACGTAAATGAACATAATCGTAGTGCGCTTCTTTGGCGTGTTAATATCACCTGTGCAATGTTACATGCGTTCTTAATTATATTTCACAGACCTTATCAGAATCAAGTCAAATCATGGGGTTTAACGCTCCAGAGCAACACGCGGGTTATGAGGGACGTCGAATATTTAGTGGTTATGGTTCAGAGAAACTATATAAATATTTTGTACAATCTTCTATCTCTCAACAGCAAGCGACACTGGTGATAAAACTGAAGAAAAGCCAACCGTTTCCCCTCTCGACGATGTCGAGGTGATGGAAAGCGAACCCTTCACGTTGGAAGCTAAGATTACCGGAAATCCGACTCCTGAGGTAGAATGGTTCTTCGGTGGCAAACCCATTCCACGCATCGCAGATCTTGAGGCAACATTTGATGGTCGCAAGGTGCGCTGCTTTCTTTAAGACTTGCTATATTTAGCTGCTACAAGTGCTAACAGACATTACTTCATTCTTATAGGCAAGGCTTTCTTCGAAACACAGCCTCCCAAGCCATGCTGGTCGTTACGAGTGCCGAGCAACCAATAGCGCTGGAAAAGCTTCATCCAAGGCGACAGTTGGCGTCAACCCAATGAGCAAGCCGTACTTTACAAAGCGCCTGACTGACGAGGAGGTAATACTAAACATCGTAATATATTCGCCGTGATCCCCACGAGAAGGAAGTGAATTTCACTCATGGCCTTTCTAAGAAAAATGGTAGATACTGGGGCTTGTTAGTATAGCATATTCCACTGGGCGCCGCAAGAAACGCCGGACCAATAGGAAGAACGGACGACTCGCAGGAGTGTGTAATTCGCCACTGCCTGTTGTGCGCTCAACGGTGCGCTCAACGCTGTTCAGTGATTAAGATATCTTTAAAGGCTGTGACGTTAATGGATAATTGATATAATATATATATATATATATATATATATATATATATATATAATTGATATATTGATATATATAAATTGATTTAAAGCTTATAGGACGCTAGATGACTGTCAAAGATTCCTCGTGGGAAGATGATATTAGAATAGAAAACACTACACTGCTAGAATAAAGAATAAAAGAGCAGTGAACGTTAAAATTTAACGTGCTTACCAAGCAATTATTAGCGCTTAAGTGGCATTATTTCTTTTTGAATCATACCTTCCTCTTCTTCTAGGCATCTCCAAGCGAACCCTTGAAATTGGTGGCCAAGGTTAAGGGTTACCCCGAACCTGAAATTACTTGGCGCTACAATGGAAAAGTAATCGAACCCAGCATGAGGTACACCATGAGCAAGGAGGGCGAGACGTGCACACTGACGATACCTTGGCCGGAAAACAAGGACTGTGGCTTGTACGAATGCCTGGCGAAAAACCCCGTAGGGGAAGACAAGTGCAGTTCTCGTGTCACGATCCGGTAAGTGATTAGTGTTGATGCTCAAGTGAAGGAAAGTGATAAAACAGGCAACTGTAACAACCACTCAGTAATCTTTGCGCTCCAAAAGTCTGCCGTATTCAATACCCGTAATCTGTAAGAAATTCAACCCTATTTCTTAACGACTAGCGCGTTCAGTATTGAAAACATTTATTAACTATCTAACTAAACGGATACAAAGGTTCATTACTCTCATTCTCTATTTTTTTTTCGAGTTGGTAGCTTGCCAATATCGCGGCATTTATGTCGTGACCGCGCCATTTAAGACCGCTGTACGTATTACTGTACGTGTATATGAAACAGTTGCCAGCACAAACGCAGGAGGTTCGTACGTGCACTTATGCGTGCGTTCATTTCTGTATTTACGCTTATGAAAAGATTTTTAAAGGTCAACGAAAATCGACCTGGCTGAGTCACTGTACGTCTCGCAGACTTATCACACTAGACTCCAAAAGAAATCATTTCCATACAAATTGATAGACCCAATTATCAAAGATATAAATAGCCTGTGTGCCAGACGCTTGATGTTTTCTAATATTTTTCTCCTCCTCATGATACTTTTGTCGTGCGCCTGTCCTTTTGCAGAGAAAAAGGAGAGCCGCCATCTTTCGTGAAGAGGCTTGAAAACTTGAGAGTCCCCGAAGGTGACACAGCAACATTCACCGCACGCATTGCGGGCTCCCCCATGCCAGAAGTTAAATGGTCAGTGGATGTTTGCCTTCCGGTTCACTTCCCCACCGTTCGCATCTCATTTCTCTCTCAGTATATCTTATTATATCTTGGAGCATCAGTACATACATTTCATTGGTGACATTGAACCCGCTTCGCAGTCTTCTCTCAGAGATCGCAATCCGAAATAAACAAGGGTTCACTGCGAGCAACTAGGAGTGCCTTAAATATTCGCATTGCAATAACTGCAGAAAGTAGAAGGAACGGAAGACGAGGTCAAGTTGAAGCGCGTTTAACAGCCGTATCCTTTTTTATCTCGAATAATTAACAGCAATGTTAAGGTTTCAGGAAAGTGGAGAAAGAACTAAGCACGACTGCAGATAACGGTGATAGATAAACGTCATTGGTCTCAGCAAGCGAAGTGGGTGTTGCGGGGGAGACATCCTGCGGAGTAGTGTGCCGTGTACGTAGGAATTTGTGGTCTTCTGAAAGTTACCGCTTCTGTGTTGAATAAGGGGTGTAGCGGGGGATAGGTTCTTCTGTTGAGTCTGTAGTGCTGTAGAATATCTGCCTATTTCTTGAAAAAAAAAACAATAACCAGGCTCCAGTAACTATTTGGTCTTATCTGGTTCGAACAGCATCGTGAAATTCGCAATAAGTCTGAAGACTACACGAGCTCTCGGGCTGCTTCTCTTCGGGCTTCTTCCTTTTTGAGCTGGGTCAGTCGGTATGAAGGTCCTGACGACAGCTCGCCGTCGTCCGGTCCGACGACGCGCGTCCTCTTCTTTCGTGGCGGCATCGTGATTTGAGTGCAGGGTAATGACCATGTGGTATACTTGTTCGAACGGTCCCTGCATCAGCTAGCCTATTCGCGTGATTCTGAGTTGCTCCCGCTTCAAGTTACCCTTTTTGACAGTTGTGCGGCGCTTGACCATTTCTATCTTGTCGCGCACTTCATCTGAGACATTTTTGTTGGGCCAGTCGTCCAGTCAGTCTCTGTGCTGGAACCCTTATACGCTTAAAGCAATCACCGAACGATGCTCCGCGTCGTTTTGCGCATCGTTGTGCTCAGGCCGGGGGAATACGCCCGGCTACGAGCGACGCAGTCAACGGATACGTCCACCCTATTTGCTAAATCGTAACTGCTGTTCGCCAGTGAAAAGACAGTCTCCAAATGCCACCGATACGCCATATGGCGTACATTTGCAGCGGTGCCACTGTGCAGCAATACCACATGACGGGTCACTTCATGCTGGTCACGCCGGAAGATGCCTCAACATCAGACTACACAAATATAGCGCGTGTCACTGCACGCATGCGCAGGATAATCTTTCCCAGCACTGTAACTCGCGCCACTGCACCCCAGAGTTCACAGCGACATGCAAATTTCTACTGAACACGGACAAAAAAATAATCTGATTGAAGCATCTGAAGACTTTAGGGCGTCATGGTCAGTGTTCCAGCGCTACATCAGTAAATCTTTAGGTGAATATACGCGAATCTAACACGTGCGAGGTTATTGCAGAGCTGCATCGCAGCGAGTATATCCCGCACGCGTATCGATGGTTATTGGTTTAGGTTTGACATTCTTGCATTATCTAAACAACTTAATTGTTATGAAGGTGCAAATTATCAAATTTATCGGTACCTGGCGCTCTCTCTCTTAAACAACGGTAATATCCGCCCGAGTTTGTACGGTTTCGATTATTCTTCGTTGACTTCAATCGAAAGTCAATTGAAGTCGACTTCAATTTGAGTAACATTTACAGGAGTAAACCATAGGCGACTGGCGCCACCAGATGTCATGCTAAAGGAGGTATAACTTATTGGCCGGCGCTGAACTTAAGTGTACATTACCATTAAAAATTGTAATAATATCGACGTTACCTTGAGAACTAACAAGAATAAACAAATCAACGTTTATTTTACCATTGGGTACCATCATATAAGGCAAAATGCACTCCAAAATGTGAAAATGCTCACAATTATAAAATCCACTGTGTTTAGCGTGTAACAGTGGCGCATATATAGGGGTGGGAATGTACTAGCCGATTTTGACTTCTTCCACTTAGCTCTCTTCAATATTCCTGAAACCTTTATTTCTTGTGTCATTTCTTCGAATAACACAAGTTGTTAGAAGCATTTTAGTATGTCTTCGTGGTTCGTTTCTTGTACTGCTCTCACCGATTTCTACGCTAAAGGTTAATAATACTCTGAAGTGTTTAGGGATATTGTGCTCTCGCATGAGAGTATCTTGGCAGCGTTACTACAATGAATGAAGCCAGACAGACTTTTTTTTTTTACCTTAAGAACATCGTTGTAAAGATGTGATACCGAACTGTCTGATTAAATATATGTTTTAGATGTGATCTGTATTTTGCAAAGCTAGGCCGTAGCAGGAACACAGTGGAGAAAGTAAGTTCGATAGCGTGGCCAGGAAGCCAGAACCTCCGCACTCAAATTCAGGACTACGAGTCACACTGAGATCGTGACGGTTGTAACAACGACGCATCACCTTTTCTACCTGCCCATTCAGGTTCAAAGACGGCGAAGAGCTAGAACTGACCCGTCGCCACAAGATGGAGCTGGAACCGAACGGAACGCTGCGTCTGACTATCCGTGACTGCAAACCAGAGGACCTGGGCGAATACCGAGCCTCTATCTACAATCCGTACGGAAGTGACACCTGCATGGCTACCCTGAGGGTCGAGAGTAAGGAATACCTTCTGTGGCATTCGCAGCTGCTGCACATGGATCCGCTAGTGCCATGCATCGTTGTGGTGGGCATTGTCATGTCCATGCTTGTGATTATACTGTCTCAGCGGGAAAGTCCCGCGCCGTGTGAAGATGTCCCTTTCTTTGAGGACCTCAACCAGTTTGTCTTCACCTGTGCGAACAAGCAATGCGACCTCTGAAAAACTAAGAATGTGGATACCTGAGCCTCAAAGTTTGGTGAGCGCAGGCGCCCGTTATTTACTTTGAGCCTCTTCAGCCTGAACGGCCTTGCTCCTTCAGCGTTTCTGACATGACGTCATAGCTAAATAAGCGCATTCCCAGACGCACAATCAAGCATGGACTGTTACCTGTGTATATAGCTTGTATCTACTTATCCTAGTGTTTATTATAGCACAAAAAGTACGTTAAATAGCCTTGTTCCCGGACTTTCTGCCAGGACTTCAAGAAAAGCAATAACTATTTGGTTTCTACAGTTCGCTTCTATTTACAACCTTCAGATAGTATCTTCTCCAATTCTTTAAGAATGTGTTTCCCTAACAAAGCTGTAGGCTCTGTTCACGATATGTGTGTTACACAATGACTAGAAAACTAACATCGATACCTGTTCTTGCACAGTGAGTGTGACGTTTAAACCGGTTCTTTAACTCCTAAGCTTGCGTATCTATTGCATGTTCGGAGCCACACAAATTGCTTCATTAGCTTTTTTTGAGTAGAGCTTACAATGTAAATGATTAATCAGAAAAGTGGTGTGCATACTGAAGACGCAGCGCACATGCTAGCAAATTTATGCAAGAAATGTGAGAACTGCCGGACGTGCCAAACAATATGAAACGAAATGATACCGTGCGCACGCACGCAGTAGTACATGTAAAACTACATAGCCTCTTCTTCCATTATTGTAGACGTAAGCAGCGCTGTTGAAATATTGTTGGCTTTTCCCACGAAGCAATGTGCACTGTTTGCGCCAACGCTGCGAACGTGACATGGAGTCCGACCGTCTTAGACCATCAAGAAGAGCGCCATGTACAAACAGTGACTGTGCTCCGCGCACTAAGACGGCCAGCTGCATCTCGTGGCCTCTGCGGTTGAATATTTAATGAAAATATAAGAAAGCAGCGTGTGGAGACTTCATGCGAATTATGCGAAAGTTAATCAGACGTGTGTGTGGAGTTTTCAAAGTTCTCGTGAATTTAAGCAAAACACAGATTGTTCCATAGAAAGCTTGAATTTTTAGGCTACCGTTTGAAATAGCCCTCTATGTATTACATGACCAGAAAAAAGACACAGATGTGTGTGCTTTCTTTAAACACTGAACGAAGCCGTTGAGCGACAGATGTGAATTCAGAGAAACTCGAACGTTAGCGTAGCACATTTGAAAACATTCTAAACACACAATTTCAAGGTTCTGTCACCAGCTAGTTTCCTTGTCTCTTCAATGCAAATGAAATACTACTGTCTTATGTTACCAATACTTTGTGCGCTGACCTTAGCAGGGCGGGTTTCAAATTTTTATTGTTCTCGCACGGCGCTTGTTGTCAGTCTTCGCTTCAGTGGAAACATTTAGATGAACAGATCGTGATATAGAAGCAGAAGATCAGGTATTCCTTCTATCAATGAACTTAAAGAATGGCAGAATGGCACAAACATTCTTAAACTGTTGAATGTGTCATTATGATTTACCAATTGAGAACGTTCTTCACGAGTAAACTTGAAATTTTACAACAGATGCGATGATCGAA
The DNA here is from genome assembly GCF_013339745.2 of Dermacentor silvarum. Classification (NCBI taxonomy): domain Eukaryota; kingdom Metazoa; phylum Arthropoda; class Arachnida; order Ixodida; family Ixodidae; genus Dermacentor; species Dermacentor silvarum. The sequence goes on along the minus strand of NC_051154.1, from coordinate 59,446,345 downwards.
CCATATATTGATATGCATTCTTCTCATTTTCGCTCAGCGTGGCTGAGTCAAAGGTCCACTCAAAATCACCAATTGCAGAAATGTTTCGCCATTAACCAAAGCAAACCAGAGCATTTCTCTCTCTATCTATCTCGCTATCTCTACTTTTGTTAATTATGCAAGAACTCCTTGAACAAATTGCACTGACTACAGGTTTCTTGTATGATGCGTATACGGTTATACTAAGACATGACAATTTTCAAACATTGATCGCAATTCCAAGCATCCCTCTCCGTATGCAATGCATAATGTTTCCGCAGCCTTTGTTTACTGCATATCACTTTGCCTGCGGTAATGTTCATTATTGCTTCGCAGCTGTTACTATAATAGCACTAACAGCTTGTGCTTGCTCAAATTTTACGAATCCGAAGCACAGTGGTTCGTGCAAAACGAAGCTTCAATATAGGAAAAATCGTTAAGTTTGAGTGGACCTTTTAAAGTAAGTTTGTCCTTTGCTGATGCCTTTCTTTGTGCAACGACGTTGTATTTCTGCAATTTCTTATCTTTCTATCCGTTGTATAAGTTATAGAAACACTAACTAATCGAGCTCACCGAGGCATGCCAACAGTGTCAGTTTGTAGTTAAATTTTAAGTGTGTACAGAACTCTGTATAAAACTATCGAATGTACATTTTATTGTTCTGTTCACCAATTAGTTGCCATTAAAGCTGGTCTGCTGTACCTATCATGGCTTGTGGATTTCTCTACTGAAAAAGCAGTGTTACCTTACACAAAAGTTACTTTCACTGCTAAAAGAACTGCATTCGAAAGGGTAACTGTTGCCTAAAGAGACAGTGTTGGCACGACGATATGCCATATTGTTGGGCTGTGTCGGGAGCTCGGAGTTCTGAAACTTTTGTGTAGGCAACACTAAAGCTTTTAAAGCAGTAGAAGTAGATGCTTTATATGTAACCACTGCACGCCGTTTAAGCCGCAGCGCAAAGGAATTCGAGTGACATGTTAGTCGAGCATCTACTAAAGCTTTACCATAAATTATAGTCCTTATAGAAGTAACGTCGGCAATTCTTTCTACTTCAAAAATTACTCCATATTTCCCTTCTATAAAGGACATTTTGTGTTATCAAAGCACCTCCCCCTTAAAACTAGAATCAAGTTTAGGAATGGCCTGCAGTGGACTATGCACAACCATTCTTTTTCCTCGCGAAGAAAAAACTATTATAAATGCCCTTGATCATCATTGAGCTCCAAAGCCAACGCGTTCAGATAGCGATTAACCATTCTTCCCAGAACTTACCTACACAGATGTACTTCCGAAGCTGTGGTTGTGCAGAACGTAACATTTAGCATATATTATTTCATTAAATAAAGCTTACTTTCAGAATATGTATTGAAAAAAGTTATAACTGTTCTGTACGATTCTTTTCCCGCCTGCCACAATCTTTTAAGATATATTCTAACCTGCGTTTCATGATCGCTTTAGAGCAGCTTATAATAACATGACAATTTTTATTTACGAGATCTGCCAATGAATGTTGCACGTGCCGAAATTTGAGTCACTCGAGTTATACGTTTCGGCTCAATGATCGTTGCCATCACGTCTTCCAACACAACACGCAAAAGTGAAACGGTAAGTATTATTTTGACGACAAACCTGTAGTGGCACCCTGCAACTGAACCTGTAGTCTTTAAGCTTCAGTTAGAATACACAATTTGTGCGCTTTCATCAGACGTCTTTGCATAGCAAAGCACCTCTATCGCAAGAATTGTGATAATCTCTGTAATAATCCTACCCATCATGTGTGAACATGACTGCTTAAACCTAATGTCTGTTGAACCGTTGTGCTGCATAATTAACGCAAAATGCCCCGTCTACTCATATAATTACGTAACAAGCTCAGGAAATATGGTATGCTCTTCCCTATATGCGCGAGTAATACCAGTGTTTCTCGAACAAAGTTTGTGAACAGACGTCGGTAGATGTTACTCATGACAACGAATCTTAACCCACAGCAATGCAACATGGTCAAACCTTAATTTTCCCTAATGTATTAACATTAAGAAGCTCACTAAAAGCGTCAGTTCTGCAAACTGACGAATAGTTGCAGCGGGGATTATTTTCTCTAAAGTGTTACAGAAAGCTGTCGCATGGTTTGTAATAAATTAACGCATGGTGTGCAGAGTGGTACCTTAAGCCTCTGTAGAGCAGTAAGTATGAAACTGTGCAGTGTTTACTTTGTACTCTGGTATCAATTGCACTTCACTTTCCAAGCTGTATAAGCTGGAATGTCCAGACGAGCACATATTTCTTCCTGTCCTGCGGAAATACTTGTCTTTACGAAGCTGTACTTTTTCTTTCGACCAGGTCCATACGATGACGGAAAGCGGCGACCATCGACTGACAAGTACCCAAGCCGCGACATTCCTGAAAAGTCTGGTGAGATTTCCCGCTAATTTCTAGAGAAGCTAGATGCCCATTTCTTGATGCGGCCACCTAGTCAGCAGCTTAAGCCACAAAGGAGTGAAGCCCGCCGGTAGGGAGGCCACGCTCGACAATAAGGCATGCATCCGTCTTTCCGCTCATCTTCTCTCGCGCAGTGCTCTAGTTGTTAATGAAATGTAGCAGAACGAGATACCATAGCGCAAGATAAGACCGCAGAGGCGACTTGCCGAACCTTTCAATCCGTGATCGATGCTATTTATCTCGAGCCAGCAGCTCCCAGCACATATCCCAACAAACTCCGGGAGCATAGAACTCCTTGCACCGCACCCGCACTAGTAGTGTGGAGAAGTTGTGCTGGCTGCCAGAGCGAAAATATTAAAAGAAAACAACAAAAATTATGGCAAACTTACGTCAAAAGCATCATACCCTCATCATGATGCCAGATTTTATGCGTTGATGCAGAATAAGTTAGATGCTATTATAAAACGAATCCCACCATGCTACTTTGTAGTCATATTCTACACTTCGCGGGCCCTAGTGGCGCTGAGATAAACACATAAACTGAAAAAAAAAGGAAAGAAAAGTCACCGTTGTTCCTTTGAACGTCCAGGTAATATCGGGCTGAGGGTTGCCGTAGACCTAGAATTCAATGCTTTTTTTCAGCCAGCTTTAATGTGAACAATCACGCAGCAACTAGCCGAGAAACAAGTTCTGTTATGATATTTTGGCGCTGAGATGAACAAAAATATATTGGACTTAACGACACGCGGAATGCATTGCACGCCACTCGGAGTTAAGATTTCACCGCATGTTCATATATTGGTACCAGACATAAAAATCCTTTCCGCCGAATCCTGTAAGACATCGTAACGTAGTTCATTTTTTGGACGTAGCCACGCATGCCGCACTGCCTATGGTGATGTCAGGTAGCACAAGAGAAGTTGTGCTCCTTTAGTCTTTTATGACATTTCGATTTTGTTGGCAGTGTCTCATGGTCACTCATTTTTAACGGTTTGCACACATGCATACATGAACTATCAGTCATATGCCTTATACCCGCATATCAGAATTATGACGGCACTGGAAAATTACGTTTGTGCCATTGTATGGCACAAACGTTATTGTCATTCTTTTCTCACTATTCAAGTCTATAGATGTAGCAAATAATTTTAAAAATATACGACAATGTCATCTCTTGTCGTACAGATACGAGTTAGAAAAAGCAATCATGTAACACACTAAACTTTTTGGATACCATTATTTACGTTGCAGTAAATAATGCTTGCTGTGTCTTTGCTGAAGTGGTACATCAGCACACGCACAGCTCTTTGCAATGTGTTCAGTGCAAAGCGAAGACAAAGTGTGAAACAGCGCAGCGTTCATATTTTCCCCTAATATTTGTGGGTGTTAGCTTCTCATTAAAGGCCATGTCAAAATCATCCGACGGCTGAGCAGTGTTTCTGTGTTAACAAAGTGATGAAAGATTCGCGCTGAAAGATCACATTTTGGTAACACGTAAAAGGTGTAATGTATCGACATACTTAAACAATAGTTTATTATAAGGTTAGTGTCCGTGGCAAATTAAGTGAGCATTAATGTTGCTATTTCCATTGATCTTTATGTATATGATTGCTTGAAAGAAGCAGCTGCCTCCATGGCCCCCTCGCACGCGTCCCGTGTCTTCTAGTAGTTTTTTGCCTGTGGTTAGCAGTGTTTGCTCCCAAGTGTGTGTTTATATATATATATATATATATATATATATATATATATATATATATATATATTCTACGCACGCATTGCACGCGGATAGTTGTTTCGTCGATGTGTGTGTCACCCCTGTAGCACCACCACGAAGAGCCCTGCACTGTGCATGTGTTCTCTGTATTTTCCAGACCTGCGGCGCGGTAGATCACCCTCCCCCCGCCAGTACCCTGAAGTGAACGGCTATAGGCCGTCATCTCCGCTAGACGACCGGCGGCGCGAGCCCTACAGCGGCCCCTATTCGCATGACCTGCCGCCCTTGTCGCCCCTCCCGCCCCGGGACTTTGACCGGCCCGATTATGACCCTAAGTCTCGACACCCGCCTCACCCAAAATACGACGACCTCGACAGGCCGTACGACCGCATGAAGCGGCCGGACCTTGAACCCGAGCCATACTACGCAGGCGTTCCAGACCCACTCACCGACAAGCCGTACATCCGGCGCATGACGGACCGCGACCTAACGCTTGGCTGGAAGCCGTCGCCGCCCAGCAGGTCCCGCATCCCTGTCACGTACTCGGTCGAGATGGCGCCGCTGCCGGACGGCAACTGGTCGCCCTACAAGTCAGGTGAGCTAAATTCCGGCGATTGTTTTCCGCGAAGCTTGTAACAGCTCATTTAATCGCACCAGTCTCGATAATTTCTATAGGCCGCAGATTTCAAGAACCAGCTCGTAGATTGCGAAGAATCTTGAAATTTCGCCACGTTCTGCGTCACCTCGAGAATATGCATAAACCAATAGTCATGCTTCTTTTATATAGCAGGTGTCACAGTTCTCAGCAAGTGGCCACAGTATACAGCTAGGTTTTTCAATTGAAGTTCGAAACTCGTACGGTTACAGAGACCTGGCTGCCAAAGCATTATATCACATCGTAAAAATAACGCACAACAGTTCCTGATCGTGAAACTATAGTAGCAGCATTTATTTTCAGCGCGTTTTAATCTATCGGCCATCAAATCAAAATAAACGATCGTCATCAGTAAAAGACCGAACAAAAAGGTTTGCACGCATTGGTTTAAATATGCAATCGAAAAAAAAACATATACCAAAGTCACTAATCGGAAGTATGGATATAAAATAACGCCACAGAAGTACATTTTCCGGCTCTCTTCCGAAATCTTTCTCATGCCAAGCCTGTTTTCACAGCCTTGAAAGTGTTATCCTCAACAAGACAAGTACTATGATGTCCTACATTGTAGTGAAGGTGACGTGTAAGTTGCTGGGCTAGTGGCATCGGGTGATTGGCAATTGGGCATTCCTGCAAACATGTGCTCTTTACTTATGATGTGAAAACTTTGTAACGATCCATTTCATTTTTTTGTACTTCTCACCCTTCGTCAGTGGTTCGGAAGCCGCCACGCCACTGTTATCTCTAGAATCGACCATTCGGCGCGATTAATGATAAAAAAGAATAAGGAAAAGATCAAAGGGATCGTTACATAATACGGTCCCATCAGGACAGGCAAAAGTGACCACATGTAAGGAGCACCTTCTGAGAACTTGGGGAACACTGTAATAAACATGCAGTCAGTCCTTAGGCCAAACCCTGGACATTTAAAAAACCTTGTAAATAGTAGTGACAAAATGTTACTGCCATTGTCACAGTTAGTGAAAATTGTACCGACTGTAGTACTGTACCGACTACAATTCAAAGCTTTTATTTTTTATGCTGCTTACCACTAATAAACACTACTACCAGAACAAATTTTGCCCGAGAAGTGTCTTTGGGTATTTATTTTGTTGTTTTAATCACGTAATTGAAGTCTTCAACTATACTGAATAAAACGTAATTTATTGTGTACAATAAATAGATTAATCGTTACCACGGTGTTAAACAAGTACGTCACTGTCAAACTTATGTTCTGCAAAGACGTTATTCCTCGATTCACGTGGAGCACATATAATTTTTGTAAAGCCTAGATGTATTTGGGGAAATCATGTTTTTCACCGACCAAGAATACCATAGGCTAACAAGCGCCTACATATTGCACGGCCCTTGAATAAGAAAGTGTACTTATAGCTCCTTAGTTTCCTGTATTCTGCTGACATTCCACACCATTTTTCGAATGACTTTTACTTGCGCAAGTAAAGTAGCAACGTGACTTTTCGACCGCTAAACACGATCTCAAGGTTCTGGGTGAGTTCTCACTTTATTTATTTATTTATTTATTTATTTATTTATTTATTTATTTATTTATTTATTTATTTATTTATTTATTTATTTATTTATTTATTTATTTATTTATTTATTTATTTATTTATTTATAAAGTTCTAATTGTTTCCGGCCGCTCCACAACACCAGTTTGCGTTGGATTGCGAAAAAGAAAGCATATAAAGACATCAGATGAAACAAAGCAATGTGATGTTTTTTCACCTTGCTGGAACCATGATGGTTTCAATATGATGAGGACCACATTTCTAGAAGCTCTGCGCCCATCCTCACACTGTGTTCTTTCGGCAGGCGTGAAGGACACGCAGCTGGATGTCCGGGGCCTCGAACCATTCAAGGACTACCGCTTCCGCGTGCGTGTGGGCAACAAACACGGCCACAGTGACCCTTCACCTTACGTGACTGCTCACCGTAGTCGTCTCGGAGGATCACCGCCTGTTCCTAAAGAATTCAAGCCAAAGGACTACGAAATTCCGCACCCCCCACTCGATAAGCCAGGTAACCTGTTTCACTGGTACGGGCTTTGCTTGCACTGTGAGCGGAGCATGGTGAATAGGGTTTCTTTTTCGTACCCTCAATGACGTTCCAAGAAACCTTGCTGCAGAGGGAAAATGCAGGATAAACCAACGCCACACCTCTACAGAATGGCTAAAGAAGGCAGCGAAAAGAAATCTTTTTTTTTTTGAAACCCCTGGAAAAGCGCTTTAATTTTTGAGGCTACGGATGGTTGCTTGAGGACGAAATATTACAGACAAAACTTCGAAGATATCGATTTCCATTGCCGCTGCAGCATGCAAACAGAGTAACAGTGGAGAACATTTTAATACAGTGCAAAGCCCTCAATTTTCAATTATGTAAGGTAAGCACAGAGATACAGGAAGCGTTGAAATTTAAAAGAAGGCATATGGAGAATAATACTCATCAGTTGTAGATAAGCAAGAGCAGGCCAGAGACCTGGTAGAATAGGGGCCATAGATTAGATGCGGTAGTGCAGGTGGAAAATATACTGTCAGCATCTAATGAAATGCAAACAACGGACAACGTGGCTCTCAGTACATGCAGCACAGCCTAGTGATAAGAAATGGGCATCAGTCAGGATTTTTGACCAGCTCCTACAAGCTCGCGCCACCGATGTGTGACGAGAAGCTTTTGCTTGATTCCACAGGAGCGGTAGCGTCGTGCCTATACGATATTATTTCATTTCTTGCGCTCGTTCCACGCTTGAGCGAGCGGCTATTATTGGTGCACAGCGTTGGCAGTTATGACACCAGTGCTTTATGCCTTCAGTGCCTTTTTGTCTTTTTGCCATTCCCATTTCAGTTATTATCACAGCATCGATAGCTAGCGAGTGATTCATATAGGTCTTAGGAAATCGGGAGCTATTAAGTGCGCCAGATGCCCGTACTTCCTTTAAACTTTCATTCACTGGTGCCGTCATATTAACAACAGCACAAAGGCCAAAACACCCAAATCGACGCACCGATGATCATAACTGAGGCGGAAACAAGGCGCTAGCAGTGCTAGTATCTGTACAGCACTAAAATAAATGTGCCAAATCACAGGGCGCTGATTTTGAAGCACGAAAGATGATAAATCCTCGTTCCCATGGTTTATCGCTGGTTTGCACTGCTTGCATATATGGAAAGTCATATATGGAAAGTGTCGCTTGCAGTCAGCGCTGATAGTACGCCCTAATGTTTTCTTCGCATTGCGTTAACTCACGCATCCCCCCCCCCCCCTTTACGAAGTTCCTGATAAAGATATCCTTCATCGGCAGGTGAAGCTCCTGTATTCGTCCGTCATGAAGAGGATGTCATGTATGGAATACGTGGTCATCCTGTCAGCATTGAATTCTGGGTCTACGGCAACCCTCAGCCCGATATTACCTGGACGTTCAAAGGAACAAAGGTGACTTTTCTTTCTTTTTTTCAGTTTATGTGTAAATTACAGCATTTACCGCAGTTATGATTTTATACTTATGCTGTATGACAGAATAAATTTTTGTAACTCTAAGTCATGTATTACAAATCAGAACATAAGGAACCACAACAATTTTCGTCGTGCTTAAAGGGCAATTGTAGTTGAAAGACGTAAGTCTGTTGCTTCCAAAATGTAAACAAACGAAGCTACGTATTGCACAAAGCCATAGCATCAACGAAAGTACAGCTTATTTACGTATAGCGGTACTTTCACAAGTTTAAGTATAGTTTTTATTTCTGTCTCATCAGAGCTACTATTGCAAAAACTACCAACGCTAATAAACAAAAAGTGCTCACTCGTAAAAGAAGTGAACATGACAATTGTTCAATCTAGCAAAAGCAATAGACGTTATTCAATGCATGCTAATTTGGCGTTCTTTGTTCCAGCTTGAAATGGGTGGACGATACAACAGCATGCAGGACCGCAACGGCCAAGTTACACTGTTTATTTCTCGCATGACTGAGGACAATGTCGGCCCTTACACCTGCACAGCGGTCAACGAACATGGACAGGCCACAAAGACAATATACCTTGAACTTGCAGGTAAAAAAAAAAAAACATCGCACGTACTGAGCGTAACCACATGCCTTTAGCTATTTCTATTTACAGCTTACCAAGTTAAGCCACTAGCAATTTGTAAATTGCAGCTTTTGCAGGTGATGCAGCCCGTGTGCGCGAACGTCGACACGGTTTACAGTGACACTTCATACGTGTAGCGGCCAACTTTAAAGCTGGCTGCTCCGCAATATCAGAACTTGTGAGAAGAAGCCCGCGCCAGTGATGTTCTTTGTTTTAGATTCGATAGCTAGCACATTCGAAGTATTTATGTATGCATGCAACGATACTCAGAGTAGCGCTCAGTCGATTACATTATCAGGCCCTCGGGCACCTGCATGCATTAAGGAGATCGAATCCCCTCGCGATAAGCTCATATGCCTCCCGCCGCGTGCTGAAAGTCGATACTGACCGCATCTTCCAATACTACGGAAGTGGTGCGACAAATGGAGCGCATCGAAAACACAGTAGGCGAAGCGAACGCATGTCATGCAGTGCGTTGGCAAGTCTTGAGGCTTTACGGAGTACAAAGTCGAGTTTCAGGCGTATCGAGATGGATCCCGTATCTGTCAAGATCAGGCAAATGTAGTCGAGAGCAAGTAGAAGGCTATAAAAGGCATTGCGAGGGATCGCTTCGACAAGGCGCACGATATTTCGAAGGGTAGCTAGGTACTGCACGCTCAGTTTATCGCACAATAAATATACGTATATAAATATATATACTGTTCCTCTCTTGTGGACAGGAACAGTGGCGCAAAGAAAAAGGAAAATAAATGCACATGAGGAAGGCAAGAGTCTCCTTCCCCTTGTTCAAGCTCTTTCATGTTGATCTTTTTTTTTTTTTGAGCCAGTTTTTATGTGAACAATCACGCAGCAACTAGCCGAGAAACAAGTTCTGTTATGATAATTTGCTATTTCCAAAAACAACATTTCAGGGCCCCCGTACAAACAGGGGACTACGTTTTGTAAGCTTCCTACCGCAGTTCTTTGCGAACCTTTAAAATGGTCAAGTAAAATGAACCCCAAAAAAAGTCCGGGTACAGCTGTAATGAGCTGAGCATGGCAACTGTATATTTAGTAATATTTATTAAAACGTCTGCTAAAAAATTTAATTTTGCTGACGCATACGTCGTTCCCGCGCAGTCAGTCACATAACTGATTATTTCGGTGTGTACCTCTTCACCGCGCAGCTCGATGCAGCCGATAGCGCTACTTAACCCAGGAAAACAATTTCTGTAGACGTAGGACTCCATTCCTCAAAAAAGAGGAGAAAAAATGTTTACGCGCCAACCGATTTCACTTTTTCTACTTACAGAGGAGCCAGTCTTCACAAAACGACTGGAACCGACAACGATAATGCTGCGACGAGGAGGCGAACTGCAGTGTCGCGTCATCGGCAAGCCGTACCCGAAGATAAAGTGGTTTAAAGACTGGCAGCCAATCTGCAACAGCTCTCGTGTCAGCATCATTTGGGAGGCACCTGACGTTTGCACCTTGGCACTGAACAGCTCCATAGCCCACGATGCTGGCCTCTACTCGTGTTCCGCCTCCAACATCGCTGGCACGGCTTCTTGCTCAGCTATGCTGAGTATAGAAGGTAACAAGCCTTCACCACCAGGAGAGCAAAATCTTGAGACCTGAAGCAACCGCTTCGCTATAACCACGCGCACCGTTACAAATCACTTTCAATCGCAGCATTTGGCTTGCGCTGAGCGGGTACTATCATGATACCGGTAGTCTATCCCTGCGGTATCTGTCAGTCGTAAAAACTCCACGCTGAAGGAGCGGAGCACAAAGATCCTGTGACGTGCGGTCGATACCTTTCTTTGGTGGGGCGAATTCAAGGTTCTGGCGTGTATGGCACAGGCCATGGTACATAAATGTTTCAATTGCCAGCCTTGATAGCCAGGCTAAACCCGCCTGTTGCTGCAAGCCACCACCACTGCAATTGCTGTTATAGTTAATAGTAATATTTCTAATCCCGTCGTGTTGCTTCTTCCTTGTACCATTTCAAGTGAGCGCTATAAGATCAGCCCCTAAACGTCAGTATAGCATACACAGATGTTCGACTAGCTGTTGGTTCACAAAAATTATAACAGCGCTTCTGACCTGCGCCGATGTGACGTAACTGAAGTGCCATCACTAAAAAATTATCAATTTTGGATGAGGATAATATTTTCCACGACCAACCAAATGTATCTTCATTCAGTGAATTTCACAAGCCTCTATGCCACCTGACCATTAACATCTTGACTCCGAGTTGGCACAGAAGGCTAACCATATCTCCGTCTTCTTCATTGTGCCTTATAAGTTAACCGCATAACGTTACCTATAGCGCAGAGTCAAAACCTTCACTAAATAGGCATCTTCCATGCCCGGGTGTTTTGGGCGCCTGGCGAGTTTGCATTAGTAAATGCAAGAAATTCTTGAAGCACCTTTGTTGTAGCCGCTAGTTTTCATCTATATCATCTATTTTATTTTTCGAAAGTGTTGCATTGTGTGGCCGATTTTGACATGTGTGGCTTAATGAATGAAAAGCATAGTCATATCTCATTACAAAAACTTCCGAAAAGAATTGAAAATAACCTGACGTATTGTGTTCTCGCTACTATTTTAGAGGACGAGTCCGAGTTTGACCTGAGAACGTACCGCCAACCAAAAATTATCAGGCCTAAATCGACTCACCTTGAAGACTACTACAATCTTGGTGATGAGCTTGGACGGTGAGTCATTACCTTTGATGTGGTTTGTTGTGCGATGTTGGAACAGTTGGTAGATATTTGCAGGGCAGAAGAAAAGCAAGCAGAAAGAGGAAAAACGCGCGAGAAACTGCACACGACCTGCGTTCAACCTACATCTCATCTTTACTGAAAACCACGCATCAACATACACGCCTCAAGTCTTCAGATATGCACGTGAAACCTAACGATCTACCACATGTGATCAATAACGCACATCGATAGTGTATAAATCGCTTTTTTTATTTTTAGCGGATTCAAATTGACTCATACATGTGCAACCATTCCGTCTAATATATAGTACGCTTCGAGTATTTCACGTCCTAATATCATTAGTTGCGGATTGCACGACCACTACTCGCAATGTGCTGACATGTTGGCAATTGTATTGTTTTTTATGAATAGATCATGTTCTCGCGCCCTATCCTTAACGCATCTTCCTGCGTTAAGTCTTACCACATTAAGCCACGTTAAGTCTGGCCACATTATATAGGAACATGACACTCACCTCAAACGACGCAAAGTGTCTGGTATGATTATTTTGGAAAGTCCCTCCTGAACATACAACCTTTACTTTGGCAGAGTGCAGAAAGAAAAAAAAAAGCAGTAAAGCAGAAACGCCATAGCTTTACGCTACCTCTTTGAGTTTGAGCGAGGCTTTCATCATATACGACGCAACTTCCATTTTACCCCTCTACAGTTTATATTCAACTATCTTTTTGCCTTCTCTGCCTCTGAATTCTTGAAGAAACGTTCCCGCCATAGTTGCCAAAATTGAAACAAAACGGCACGCCGCAAGCAGCTTGGGTCTGGGCGCCGAAAACTTCCTGTGCCACATAGGCGCATGATCTGTTTCGTTGAAATCTTTCTTTCTGGTTTGTTCTTTTTTTTTTTCTTTTTTGTTCTTCTTTTTACCTACACATTGCGCTTGAAGCATCGTAAGAATTCTTCTTTCCGTTTACTTACAGGGGCACACAAGGCGTCACGTACCACGCCGTAGAACGTTCGACAGGCAGAAGCTTTGGCGCGAAAACAATGCACGGAAGGGGTCAATTCAAAGACTGGATGAAAGCTGAGCTCGACATGATGAACCAACTATGCCACCCTCGACTGATTCGGCTCTGGGACGCCTTTGAAACAAAGAATTCCATGTCAGCTGATCACAGACTTGTATCCTTTACAGTGCTGCATTATGGGTAGAACAATATGACTCCAATACATTCGTCAAAACTTCAACTCTTTAAAAAAAACGGGATACGAGTCGCGCAACCTTATACTCCAGCGTTAAGGTTAAGTTGTTTCTTTTATCCATATGAGAGAACATCGACGGTTTAGCACATAAGTCAGCAGCTTTATTATGCCACCTGTGCTTAAAATTGTCAAGAAATGAGGTAACAGTACATGTGGTAACAATGGGCAGTACAGTAAATGTACTGCGCACTACAGTACAGTACAGTACAGTACAGTTCACTTCTCTTTCTTTTAAAGCTCGTATCCTATAAAAAAATCGCTGTTCATATCTGATTTAATCAAACTCATCAGGCGTTTAGTGTCTAGGCTATCGAAATTACCGTTAGCGTTAAGGCGAATGCTAACCCAATATACCTGTATACAGGGTGTCCGAGCCAACTTTAGGCTGGGGCACCTAAAATAAATCAACGTACTCTAGGAGGACGCGACCAAATGCGTGTTGTTGGCTGTTGTATGAACCAAGTCAGACTATTTTTTTATATTTTGCCTCATTGCATAAATATAGTAAACATTATGTAAGAAATTACGTAAGCATTACATTTACGGCAAAAAAAATTAAATGAGAATGTTGTACAGCACTCTAAGAAACATCCATTTCAGCAGTTTCTAACTGCATACTTGTTACGTAATCAATATTTTTTTTCTTCCTAAAGAAAGACCGCGAAATATTTTGAAAACACGCGACGTTACCGCTAGCACGCCTCGATTGAAGTGCTCTCAAACGTGCTGCGTATGAACAAACAGCGGATTTAGCCTAGGGTTCTGCCGCTTAAATAAGTGACAGGGCAGTGACAGGGCGGTCTGCTTATCGCTGTCATGAACACGGTGTAAGATATAGACTCTTTAGGTGAGGACACTCGCCAGACTCGATCGACCAGATAAAGTAGCAAAGGCGCGCGCCGATCGGCCCGGTGACGGCAGCGGATACCTATCAGCAGTACGACGCAACTTCAACACAGAAAGCTTTTTATTAGTTTAATCTCCCGTTGTTATAGCAACCGGCGGTTCGCGGGAAATCCGAAATGATTGAGTGACGCACGAAAGTAGGTCACCGGGGAGAGGGCATGCGCGCGTTCCTTGTCGGCGCACGCTCTCGCCTGCGTTCTAACTGAAGTTGCGTCGTTCCGCCGATAGGTATCCGCTGCCGTCACCGCCCCGATAAACGCGCGCCCTTGCTACTTTATCTGGTCGATCGCGTCTAGCAAGCAAGCCGAGAAGTGTCCCCACCTAAAGAGTATATATCTTACACCGTGGTCATGAACCACCGCGAGGGAAGCACATCACTGGCGTAAAACGCGGAGTCAACGCCTGCGTCACTACTGTATCGCGTTTTAGGCAGCAGCAACCAGCTAACTGCTCGGTTCATTCACTCGTGGCACGTTTTAGAGCACTGATTTCGCGGCGCGTAAGCCTGCATGTCACATGCTTTTTTTTTTCGTATTATCTGATTTTCCTAGGACACAGAAAAAGTTATTACCTAACAAGTAGGAAGTTAGGCACTGAACGATGTTTCCTAGAATGCTCTCCAACTTTCTCATTGAAAGCTTTGTTCTAGCGTTAATACTTCCGAATTTGGTTACTTAACGTTTACTAATTATGTGACGCAAAATATAAAAAATATTGTGACTTGCTCCAAATGATAGCCAACAACATGGTCGCGTCCTCTTAGACTACTTCAGCATATTTTTAAACCTTGGCTAAAGTTAGCTAGGACACCCTCCCTTTATACTCGTATCATAATCAAAAGGATTTCTAATGGCTCATGTCCAAATGAAAAGCCACAAGTTTGCATACTGATGAATCTAAAAGGTTTGAGTTCACCTCAGGCACCTTAATAATTCAACGCATTTCCAGGAACTTGAATCACTAGGTGTGTAAAAGGCCTATCACATAGCTTACCTGCAACATTTCTCTCCTCTTCTATAATTCTTTCATTTCATTCCCCTCCTGTAAAGCATGCACTGCCACTGAAACGCCAATGTTGCGGTAAAGCAGTTAGACAAACTATGTTACTTATATTTTTTACTCGTGCTCAAACAAAGATCAGACCCGTATTTTGTAATCCCAGTGATAACGGCGGTTAGGCGGTATCCGAGGTAACCAAATGCGAAAGGTATGAAAAATGAAATGATTATTTAGAAAATGCGACCCCAAATCAGCTTCTGCTGAACTGGCTGCCTCTGACGCCGCGCCTTTACTCCGCCTCAGTAGTTTCTAGGAGTGCAGCACGACTAACTCATCGTCCGTTCAGGAAAGAGCTCGAGTGCATTCGTTTACTGGCGACCACACTACTTCATACGCAATATCTCAATCGTGCAGTCGTGCGCACGATTCTTATGACATAGTTGCCTCGCGGCGGCGTTTTAAACATGAAATGCTTTTAACTCCCGTTGTCCGCGACCTTCAAGAGACCTTGAGCGAAAACCCAGAGCCGTTATCCGGGCACTCAAGACGAGAATGGGCGCGAGAATGAAACGAGAACCTGCGAGAACATCCGGGCATCGGTGCGAGATCAAAACGAGATAATCCGGGCAACCAGTCAAAAGAAAATGCGGTCGCTAGCCCCCAACCCTTTGTACAGGAGCGCATTACATACGCTAGTTACTGCCCAAACGAGGTACAAAAAAAAATTGCTTCCGATTTTTTCCTAATGTTGCTTCACAATATCACTCAAGTTGTAACTTCTTGTACGCTGAAGTTTACTTAGTCAGTTCCAATATCGACGTTCAAAAGGCAGATACGGTGCGCCATACACTTGGCTGTCATCTTTTGGCCCTCAGACAGGGTTTCCTGTGCTCTTTTCAACGCCAGCGGTCCGTGAGTACCGCGGGCGGGTTTTGCGCCGCCTCCTTCGAGAGATGGCGCCACGCTGCGTGACCAGACCGGCAGCGTCCGGTGCGGCACGGATGATTGTTTGGCCGAGACGAGACTTCCAATGAGGTTCAGTTCAAAACAGGTTCATTTCGGCTCAGTAAGCTTTCAGGCTTGCGTCGCGGCACCAATCTGCTTTGCCGGTAGCATTTGATGCTTACATTTACTCTCGATTAGCTATAACCTTCAAGATGCCTAGAACGATGCCATCATCGACTGTGTTTCCAATTCAGGTTGGTTTAATGTAGACCGACGACTGCCTCTTTTTCTTGTCACTCTTGCTGATAAAAAGTTGCTTTATCTGCTTTCGGGCCATGATTTCGTCCTCAAACCATTTTTTTTTCTGCATTTAAATTGCAAAAAAAACCGGAACACATTCAGATTACACTGACCAATGGTGAAATCGTAGCCGTACCTACAACATAATTTTATGTTTTCTGGTTTCAAGACATTCTTTCCTCCAATCCTGCGTACGCAACTAGCATGTGCATTGTTGCCGTCAATTGTTTCTTGACATCCCTTACTAGCTGTGGTGGGGGCCCACTTTTGGATAACATCATTAGCCAAGACCGGGTGTCGGAACACCAGATCGCAAATTACATCAAGCAGATCCTGGAAGGCCTCAACTACATGCACGCGCAAAACATTGCACACCTTGGCCTCACTGTAAGTACAGCACCGTTTCTATTACAGCGTACTTGCACAAAATATCGCAGCTTGTTAAGAGTGCCTGCGCTTGCTAAGCGTGCGAGTGTCCTTTAAACACACTTCGTGCTTGTTTTATACGTATAGGAATTAAGCCTTTGGTATTCAAGTACCAGCCTTCCGCTGAGGGCGTATAGCTAAAAATTCGATTGGTATATGTCTTCTTCTTTCTTGCACTCCGACCGCTGCGTGTTTATATCATGTTGTTTCGTTCTTTTCCCCTAAAGGTATAAAATATTGCATGATATTCACTGCAACTGATTACAGGATCAACAGTCAACTTCTCTGCAACCATACAACGCATAAAACAGGCTGAAACGCGGCACGGCTTATGAGGAACAGAGCCGTATAAAAAAATACCTTTAGCGCGCAAAACTTCTGCACTGACTCGTTGTCACCCCGTTAACGGCTATCTACGAACACATATCCGCTGTTTAGTGTGCTGGCGTTTTTTTAATGAATGTAACAACTGCTTATACTCCTTTATTTTACCTGCTTACTTTTTTTTCAGCTTGGCGATGCGCTTGTGGCTCGTGAGAACAGCGATGACATTAAGATTGGCGACTTCTCGCTCTCCACGAGGCTTCCAAGAGGAAAAGTAGTCATTCAGGAATACGGACACCCCGAATTTGTGGCACCGGAGATAGCCAACAAAAAGCCAGCAAGTCTTGCCTCAGACATGTGGTATGTTACCTTCTCGGAAACCACATATCAAACGTTTCCCTCTATCACTGTTACAATCAAGCTTAAAACAATGCTTTTTCTTCTCCTTCCCCCTCTTTTCAGGAGTGTCGGAGTCATCTCGTACATTCTGTAAGTAGCAACACGTCTGTTTGGTACCTCGCTGCCGAGCAGCGCTAGTCAGAAGCTATAAATACGGACGTCGACGTATAGCTATACACAGCGAGGGCCAATAACAAAGCGTTTCTCGTATTTAGCACTAACGTCGTATGACTAACGTGCACTGTATTCGCACAAACTACGTTCGATTATCGCCGCCAGAGATATCTACTTTGGGGGCAAAACATAGTACAGATCAGTGATCGTCGCCACAGGCGTCACTAATTCTGTGCGTTAACTTGATCGATATCACTCGCAGCACTTGATGTACCCGCCATACATTTCCTAAACAACAGATAAAAGCAATCAGCATTATCTTTATGTCCATATAAGAAAAACCACGTTCGCACTTGGTATATATACCGAAATTTCTCCAGATTGATGAGTTGTAATAACTTAAAAGCGTAGGATGGCCGCTTGTTCATATTTGATTGTAACAGTAAGAACTCCGGTGCGGGGAAACGCACCACGTACACCCCACACGTGCGAGAACACACAACGCTCCATGTCGTCTCACGTGGGTTGTGTTTACGTGCCTCTCTACATCATATATTTCGATCCGTTACAGCCAAATGCCAGCGTAAGCTTTCCTATCAGATATACACAATAATTCAGACTCAGTAATGTACCCCTTAACTACTCTGCTATTTGTTAACTGCATTTCAGAACCTAGCGGTATGCATTATAAATTTATAATATTTTTAATTTATAGTCGGGCATGGCCTGACTCTCCCAACGTGGGAGCGGCCCGCTGCGCGCTGAGTCGCGTACCTCAAGACTTTAATTAAACTTTTACATCCACCCATCCATCCCCCCCACGCAGTTACTACAAAGTGCGACACGGGAAAAAAAAGAGAGGGGCTTGTAAAGGACCGAATATTATCCCTTCCTATCAAGTACTCTTGTCCCAAAGTTCTGACTTTCATCAGCCCCTTCCTCCCCCAACGTACATCTCGCGCGGATAACATACAGTGTATTTTTTTTTTACTTCGAACACTTTGTTCAAATAAAGCCCACAGAAGTTACTCGAACCACGTCACCCAGGCGGACATCATTTGCAAGAAAAACAGACGCAATAAATTCACTAATTAAACCAATTACATTATTTACATCATTGTTACTTTTAGAAAGTTAAAAGAAATCGTCACAAAAGTCTAGCTCCGTGTTCCTACATTTCAAAGCGACCATGCAAAACGAAATAATTGGCCTCAAGTTATTTGTTGAGTTTACCTGATTACGCACGCAGCACTGCGAAGCGCAGCTCGCAGTGTAATCCTCTTTTGACTTAACGGGGCGGCGTAAAATGAAGCACTGGGCTCCACGGCGCGATAAAACGGTCCACACTGCCCTTGCTGCTGAAGTGACTGTGCATTGAATCGGGAGTTGCGCACAGCGCTGATCGGAATAAGATCGCGAAAAGGGGGAAGGGCAACGGCAGTTTCATTTAACACAGCTATGCTACATCACAGGAGGGCTTCACTGTGAGCCCCGCTTCTCAGGGCTGCGTGCGTAATCAGGTAAATTCAACAAATAATTTGAGGCCAATTATTTCGGTGAACACGGCCATGTTGAAATGTAGAAACACGGAACTAGACATTTATGGCGATTTCTTTCAACTTTCCAATATAAACATGTGCCGTAACGTTAATTAAGAAGTGAATTGCTTTCATTAGTTTAATTAGTCAAGTGCGTGCTATAGCTTTTAACGCGACAGCGGTAAGGGCCCCGTGTCGCAGAAAATCTGGCATCGGTGTCGGCGTCGGCGTAAGCATCGGCGTCTGGCGGAAATAATCATGCCGAACCACATCATCCCGAACCACCCCGACCGGACGGGCCCTTCGCCTGGCGCAAGGCGTTAGTGAACAAAAATTGAATTTCTCAAAGTAAAATCCGTCAGAAAAATTGTAAAGTACGACTTAAGCACAAGCTACTGACATGATAGCGTCGGATTGTAATTTGTATATACGAGAAAAAAGCCTGATAAGCAGCCAGGGATCTTTGAATGCTATCGCGTTCCACCCTTAAAGGCGAAGCTTAAGCGTCCTCCAATTCTGATGGTGTTTCGCTGTGCTTTGGCTCTAGGCAACATTGAGAGGAATTTTGAAAACCGAGCCTTTCTAAATTTTCGGTCAATGGGCCGTTTTTTAGATTACAAACGCCATTCCCAACCAACAACCTCGCAGAACGTGGATGAAGTGGCAAAGAAGCTATCGCGCAATAAAAATTGTGCGCTGACCAACCTCACGGAAATCATTTATTGTGTTTAGCCACTCTCGAATGAGACAGTAACTGGCAAAATCTTTCTTTTGATTGTTATTTTTGTGCTCCTTCCGGCACATAATTTATCTCATAGAACGATCTTGTGTTACGAACTAAAGTGAATGAGCTGAAGAGTTTACAAAAGTTGTCGACCTCTGCGCCCGGCGCTCCATATGAGCATTTCCTCAAACCAAAGTTGTGATGGTGTCCAAGTCTCTCTGCCCCTGCGACTAACGTTGGAGCCGGTTGCCTTCTGTCACGCGCCGGCGCGTGACTCGCCTAGCGGTTCGCTGAAAACGACTCGCACGTCATCATAATTGTTGCTTGAGAAAGCGCTCACTCGCGATCTCGCTTTTGATTAAATACCAAAGCTAAAGGATGCAGAAAACAGAAAAAAAAAATAAAACACGATCAATTTCTTTCTTTTGTCTTTTCTTCTTCTTCGTGGGGTTTTACGTGCCAAAACCAGTTCTGATTATGAGGCACGCTGTAGTGAAGGGCTCCGGATCAATTTTGACCACCTGGTGTTCTTTAACGTGCACTACAACGCAAGCACACGGGAGTTTTTGCTTTTGCCTCCATCGAAATGCGTCCGCCGCGGCCGGGATTCAATCCCGCGACCTCGTGCTCAGCAGCGCAACGCCTTAGCTGACTGAGCCACCGCGGCGGGTACTTAATAGATAGCGATAGTATAGCGTATAGCAGCAAACGCAAGTATTTAGCGTTAGCGTTAGCAGTGCGCCGTCTCGCGAGTGACGTCACGGCAATGACGCCGCTCGCTCGGCTGCCGGGCACGCTCGTTCGCTTCGTGCATGCTCGAGGTTTCGATCGCGCCAGCCGTACTTACTGAAGGATATTAACGCGACAACGTTAAGGGTCCCGTGTCGCAGAAAATCCGGTGTCGGCGTCGTAACCGGCATAGGCGAAAAATATTCTATACGGCATTAAAGTTGTTCTTATAGCACTAAAGTTGCTCATACCTTGTCTTACATTCTTCACAAAGTGATTCCTCGGAATTTTGAGAATGACAGACGACAAACAAATGTCATGAAACAAAACACCGACAGCGCATGCGTTTTATGTAAAATCTTCTCATACTTAACTATTCAAAGTGCGAAGCAATACCAGAAGATCGGACCACGCAAGATGCCGTGTCTCTACCAGAAAGCTCGCCTTCGTGCATAGCATTAGCCGCCAGCATTTCCCGGTAAATATTACTGTTACATAAGCTGCAGTTGCCGGGAAGCGTGACAAGCAGTCAGGGACCTTTGAATGCTATCGCATTCCACTCTTAAAGGCGAAGTTTAAGCGTCCTCCAAATTTTTCTTGCAAATAACGTCCTCCTAGGCACATAATTAATTTGTAGCGACGTGATTCGAGTGACGTTTGTGGGCTTTTGTGTGTGTGTGCTTGTGCTCCAAGTAAAAAAACTGTATATGTGGCTACTGCACTGGTCTGCTCTTTATTAATAACAAAACCGCTGCTCTCACAATATACAAATAAACGGCTAACCTTTAATAAGCCCTGCATTTATAAGACCCACGTTAGTTCTTTGTGTTTGAGTATCTCGCTATCAGTGCTGTCACTGAGCCCAGGGTTGAATTAGTTGAAGAAATTAACAATACCAACAATACGCAATCACGTTTGTGTCTATACGCGCCACATATGTTCAGGTATTTTTTTTTTCCTTATTGCTTAGGTCACGAAAAGTCTGAAGGCTTTTCGTTCACCATCCCCTCTGAAACATCAAGGCAGATATAATGAAATATCACAAAGGGCATTCCAAGAGAATGGAAAGTTGAGCTTGTTGGTGTTTCAGGATTGTACGCACAGCGCAAAAAACACGAGACGTCCGTCTCCTGTCCGTCACGTGCTCCTGCGCTGTTTCTATAGTCATAATCGCGAAGGGCGGTTCTTGAGAAAGCAATTTGTTATTCTGACACTCGGTTTTCCTTCCTCGTTTCAGGTTGAGCGGAATTTCGCCATTCCTTGGACAGAACGACCGAGAAACGCTGAAGAATGTCCAGAACGGAAAAATTAACTTCCTACACGACGGCTTCGCTAAAGTTTCCGATGAAGCCCGTGACTTCATCTCTAAGCTCTTAGTATTCGAAACAAGGTGTGTTTATTAAATAATTTCATGTTCTTAACTCATTAGAGGTATAATTTGTAAGATAACCTCGGAAAGCTATGCGACACCGCCAATGAGGTCATAAAGACACGACAACGGTGATCTGAGTTAGATACGTTTTATGCTTTTGTTTTACTTTTGAACGGCTAGTCATGCATATTACATGATCTGTTGTCGGTTACGCCAGCGTAAGCATTGTATCTCACGACAGTACCTGCGTCTTTGCAGTGAAAGAATGGACGTGAGGACAGCTCTTGAGCATCCGTGGCTTAAGGTGGGTGAACGCAAGCGTGAATTACCTCTATTTTCGGACCTTCTGAATTTCCTGAATCTAACAAGTGGCATCAATGGGATGGCTCAAGTTTTCGTGTTTTCGAGGAACCACATTAGCCTGACGATTGCTGTTTTTTTTTTTTTTTACAGATTACAGAGCGTCCAGACAGAGGTGAGAGCCTGTCCAACATCGACAGACTCAGAGAGTACCAGAGGCATTGGAGAAGCTGGGTGAGCCCGCCACTTTCTTGCTGCACAACTACTTTCACTAGACGCCATGCGCTTAACAAGCCTAAACCAGTTCATAGTGAAACTGCACCGGATTCTTATACATCTTCATATTTTTCGTAGCTGTCTATATTTCCTACCCTGTATTTTACTGCGTCGCGGGCGCGCTATATCTGTAACCTATCTGTATGCGCGGATCACTACCTCTTACCTCTGACACCGAGTTGAAGTTGTCACTTTGCCTTCCGCAGTACTCTAACGCGTCTTGCCGCAACACTTACCGGAGGAGGACAATGGAGTCATGCTTCACGCATCCTAGCAAGATGATATACCCGCCCGACGAAGTCTACACACCGCCAATGAGTCCCGACCGAGAGATTTCCCGTTCGAAGGTCAAGTCTGCACCCATCGAAGGCCCCGGAAAAGGCCCGAACGACCGCATGGACATGTCCTCCGAGAGCAGGTGCGTCTGGCTAGCCTTTTGCGCTTAGCGAATGAAATTCTGAAGCCAA
The DNA here is from genome assembly GCF_013339745.2 of Dermacentor silvarum. Classification (NCBI taxonomy): domain Eukaryota; kingdom Metazoa; phylum Arthropoda; class Arachnida; order Ixodida; family Ixodidae; genus Dermacentor; species Dermacentor silvarum. Next base: position 59,423,630 of record NC_051154.1, on the reverse strand, counting down.
ATATGGCCCTTTATCGTTAAATTTCATTGTTTATCCTGGAACATATTGCGGCAGTTTATGTTTTGCGTAGTCTAGAGGCAAGTTAACATCTCTTCTTTCAGTGACTGCTTTGTTTAAACAAGAGTGATAAGATAAGTGTTTGAGAAACAAACAATGTTTGCGCCCGCAATGTTATCTTTATACATGTGTAATGCTTTCCTAATCCACTTCGTCAATCATGCAGCTACCAGAGCGGACCCGACACGTACTTGCTTCAACTCCGAGACGTCGACTTCCCCCTGCGAATTCGCCAATATCTGAGGGTTGGCGCATCCCGAAGCCCGAGCCTCGCTGCCAGTCTCCGCGAAAGGCACTGGGGAGGATTCGACGTAAGTGCTGCCATGCCTCGTCGCATTCAAATACAAGCTTTTTAAAGTTAAAGTTGGAGTCAAGTATTGAATTTTATTGACATTCTTATAATAATTTACAGATTCTTCTCTTGGTTGAACCCATAGACGTAGAGGCTTTTTGTTACAAGAATGTCTTATCGTTGGTTCGAGCTTGCTCTGCGATTTTCCTGAAGCTGGCCTCTTGCAGAACGCTACCGTATACATGTGTTTTTATCCACAAAGTACTCAAATGTGGTATCAACCAGGCTACCGCCAAGTTCTCGAAGAATCTCGTTCAAATCCCAGCTACGAAACGGTCTCTCCTTGATTGTCACGTAATTAACCCAAAGGAAAGCTTTATACATCGTCAGTTTCGTAAGAAACTGAACCTGCTTCTTTTATATCGATACACCGTGATCTACCAAGTGAGCTAAGCCCATCAGTACTAAGATGCGTTCTAAAAAGCCAGTGCGTCTGGGAGAGGGGGTAGCACAGGTCTACGGTTGAAGAAAACGTGAGGACTTTGAGGACAATATCAATGATTACTTCATGGATTATCGACTATTAGTAGTAAATATAGTATTCTGACCGCAGTCACCTTAGCCAAAGATATTTAGCAGCGGGAAGTCGGCGATATTATGAATACAAAACAGGTACCAGAGCCAATACAACGGAGTAATAGCAAAGCTGACGTCACGTATTGGAAGACGATGGTGTTGAAAAGTATATGCCTCTGACCGAGATAAGGAGGCCGAACAGCTAGCGTGCGATTTATTTGTGGCAGAATGCAGCGAGAGTTAGAAAGACAACGTTATTGTCGAAATAAAGGTAGTCAGACAAGTGAAGTTAGCTGACAAATTAATGAAGTGATAAAACTGCACTGCACGATTCGTTTAAGAAGCTACCGTAGTAACACAAATTCAGATAGCTTTTTGTTTTCAAAAATTGTATCCCCTCGAACCGGAACAGTGTGCTTAGAGTCGAAGTGTGTTCATAGTGCATTCTGCAGCTTCCTAACACGTTCTCACTTGAATTGAAACGGCGCGGAGGTCGCTCGACAGCAGAGCCAGAGGAAGGCTGCCCTAGCCGAACGTTCGGCTGTCTCCCAGAGCAATCAGAGGTCGGAAGTGGTAACACATCAGTATTGCTTCTGTTGTGAAAAAGAAAGATGGACACACTAAGTGCGCACGCTCAAAACTGCCAAAAAGGCCAAAACAGACGCCACGAAAGTTGCAGCAGTCACGTGACAAGAACTATATTTGTTCTCGGCAGTGCTCTCAGCTCGAAGGTGAGGGCTCTGCCGAAAGCTCTGAGCTGGAGCGAAGCGCTATGAATGAACGAGGCGAATGTGTTCGGAGCGCTCAGCTTCAAACGCCTGAACGTAAAGCGCGCAGCGACAACAGTCTTGAATGGCCTGTCGTACATGCCACTAGATTATGTAGTTCACTATTTCTAAAATACCGTCTCAATAGATTGGGAGAGGGGAAGAAGGGGGGTTCTTTGAAGTTGTATGTATGCGGTACATTAGTGTGCAGAACATTCCATTATGTGTAGCGTGCAAAAAGATGGCGCTTTATTGAATTCTCGTCTATCGTTGCTTAAACCTTAGCATTGTCTGCAAACTCCTCTTATTCATGTCGAGCTCGTGTTCCTTTCTTGTAATCAAATCGCCCCGATGGAAAATGCGACTAACTTAGCTATCTTTTCATGGGCAGCGATATATTTTTTTTTCTGAGACCTCCGGATAATTAGAAAAATACAGACACGCGGAATGCAACGGCGTAGTATTCGGTAGAAAAAAAAAACGCGCATTTGTCAGCTGCTCCATAATATTCCTAGCCTTACCTCCGTTATTGTCACCGCGCTCCCAAACCTGATAATATTCACTCACTAAGCGTCGCCTCATAATGTAACCCTGCCGCTACGAAAGCCCATTTGTGGTTCTTAATTCATTGCAACGCAATTTACATCACTTAATTGAGGGGTGCGCGATTTCTTCTGGCGAGTGCAGATCAACGAGCGCGGCACGAGGAACGTGTACCCACAAGTGGTCGTCCGAGAGCGCAGGAAGTTCGTGGACGTCATGGACGAGGAGATTGACGACGAGAAGAAGGGGCTCGGCACCAGGACGCTACCGCTGAGGCTGCAACGAGAAGTGGGCAGTCTCGGTTACGCGCACCACCAGCTGGAACACCTCAAGCACGAAGCCTGGAAGGACAAGACGTCTAGGGAGAAGAGCATAGGTAGGACCCTCGCCGGAGTAAAGCATTTGCCCTTTATGTATACACGTATGACTTCTTTCCAAAAGCTAAGCGTGTGAACAGAGCTGACTCTGTAGGTCTTGCAGCCGGTTTCGCTTTTTATCACAATTACTCGAAAGTAGAACGTGCTCTACTTTCGAGTGGTTGTTTACTGTACTTTCGAGTGGCTATGATACAAGACGATACCGGCTTTTTACTCTACAGAGTAAAGAGTTTTGGCTTCACTTGACGTAGCCTTGGAGCTCTACGAATGCCACAAAGCCCTGCCATACGACTCAGCTTCACTTTGGTGATGCGCGCCCGACGTAGAAACCTCTGAGAAAATAATACGTGATTTTTTTTTTCACGGCGTGTACCGCTAGTAAAGTGCAATTCAAGCGTGCTTTACGAGCGTTCCCAGTTCTTAGCTGCTTCACGAGGAACGTCACTAAGCAATACTATACCTGTGGTTGGATCACGCCGGAGACATTTTGACAAACGCTCTTGGTGGCGGCTAATGTCCAAAATAGATAAAGCAGAACGGCACTATAAAAACTTTAGCAACCTAAGTGTCAGCGCGTGTGTACAGACTATACTGGCGTCTGCACACGCATACGTGAACGCATAAATAACGCTGATATCAATGGCAGAACCATCAATTCGATTACTTCAATTTTTTTAACTCTGCGGATTTTCAAATAAGTTTCGCGAATGGCGATAGTTTCAGTTGGCATAGGTCCATTTTTCTTAATTTTTTTTTTTTCGTTCTGGTTGACATTCCAGGAATGGCACCATTCTTCAGAGAGAAAATAGAGGACTGTGTTATCCAGGAAAATGACGAAGTGGTATTCAAGTGCCTAGCTGTTGGAAACCCAACACCCCAGTATTCTTGGTTTAGGAACGATAGTATCCTGATAGAAAGCAGCAGAGTTCAGGTGAGCTTTCCCACTACGTTACGGTTTAACCCCATAATACAGCTCATGTCTCCTGTAACCTGATCCTTTCCCACTATTTCAATTTGAATCATCACATGCTACTTTTCAGTCTTAATGAATTCCACGCGCTCGGATCTGTTAAGCGAAGCGCAAACGCATGGTTTTAAGCCGCTGAAGTGCGTTGTATATTAGCAAGAATTTTTTCCCGCTTTCTTAAATGACACAATATTTAGAAGTTGTAGCCTTTAATCGGACGTGAGCTGCTCCTCTTAAGATAGAACAAATACGTACTGAAAATGAAATATCAAACCAGCACTGAACAAAAGAACGGTAACTAGAACGAAAAAGTCAGACTTGAAGTCAGTTGACGTAAATGCACTAAGGACAGCTGTCAGCAGGCGTCACTTAAAACACACTGTGACGCTTTAACATAGACTGCTTCATATATTGAGATAAACTGTGTATGTCCCATCATAACTTTTTCTTTAATTCCTATGTATGTATGTACTAATCTTGAGCGTTCAAAAACTGAATAGCATACCAAAAAATTCCTATAATTTCGATAAAAAATATAAGGCTTTTGCCGTTATTTTATAGAAACAATTGTTGCTAATGATACAGCTCATGGTACACAGCAGGAAACGAAGAAGGGTACAAACTCAGCGATGTTCGTTTTCGCTTGTAGGGCGCTCTAGCTTGTGAAGACGTCATCGGACAATCGCAGCCAACATTTCCCCTTTTTCTTGAAGACCAAGAGCTGCAGTTAATAAAGAAGTTAGGCTAATTTATTTCATGCTTCAGAACAATTAATTTGTAAGATCTAAAAACGTGGCAGGTGGTCTGCTTGTACCGTGAAGTCACATCTGTTTTTCGTGTTTCTTTCATGATTTCGTCTACATATACGTATTCCTGTCCCTAAATTACACTTGTAACTTAAACCTCTGGTCGCCTGGCCCATCTTATACGACACGGCGCAATGACATACGCTAATAAATGCGAGTACTTTGTCTCGATTGCCCATTTCACGTATATTTTTTATCCTGTGTTTTGCTTCAGATTACGCAAGATGCAGACGGCAGGTCTGAACTGCGGTTGAAACCTGGAAAAGCGTACGACGTCGGCTTGTTCAAATGTGCCGCAAGAAACAGTCACGGTGTCGCTTTGTGCTACGCTAGGCTAAAAATCGGCGGTAAGAATTATCCTTGTGAAGGCTTTTATTTTTTTTCATCTTGTTGAAGAATTATCCTTGTGAAGCTGTTGTTGTTGTTGTTGTTGTTGTTGTTGTTGTTGTTGTTGTTGTTGTTGTTGTTGTTGTTGTTGTTGTTGTTGTTGTTGTTGTTGTTGTTGTTGTTGTTGTTGTTGTTGTTGTTGTTGTTGTTGTTGTTGTTGTTGTTGTTGTTGTTGTTGTTGTTGTTGTTGTTGTTGTTGTGAAAGCTTGCCACGTCTATCACGTCATTTATTCAACGAACAATCAATTCTTAAGAAGCAAAGTAAAGATAACTTCAGTAATCCAACGGAACAATTATCCTAAGAATTTCGTTTTTGCCGAAAAACCACCGATCTGGAAAAAAAAAAAAGTGTCCGGTCGGGTCACTAAAATTTATCTTTATAGCAGCGAAGTGTCACCTAAAACATCCAGCGTGTTCCCTGACGTCGGTGCAGCCGTTGAAGTTTGATACATGGAAGATTAATTCTTAATGTGCGTGCACGAGAGAGATAAACATTTTAACTAATGATGTGCATAATCCGTTTCACGTTTTCTTTCGCTTCATTTCCAGTTCTATATTGTGCATGAATGCATTTAATTTGCAGAGCGACCTGCCCGGCCTGAACCACCCATCTGTAAACAATTCTCATCCCAACAAGCATACGTTCAATGGTATAGCCCGAAGTATGACGGCAACTCGCGCATTTTCTCTTTCTGTCTGGAATACAGGCAAGCCGGTAAGTTTGAGTAGCCGACCAAACCAAAGCGGTTTTCATTTGTTTAACATACTGGTACTATCCACACAACGTCATATTTCATAGAGTAAACTTTCTGTTATCGGAATTCAGACCTGGTAACAATATGGCGTCTGGGTTGACAGGATATTCGATAGGATCGTATAATTCACTGCTCGTTGCTCGTACTAACCAAAGCCTAGCAACGATTCAGAATGATGTGTAATTCTAACTGCACTGTGGCTCATTATCTATGGTATTCTCCTCTTGAGGTCGCGGGTTCGAGTTCCAGATGCATCGGTCGCATTCGGACGGGATGCAAAGAAAAAAAAGAATGAAAGAGCCTGTGTACCAGGCTTTAGACGTGCATTAAAGAACCCAGGGGGCGTCGGATTCAGATTGCGGCGGTGGGACGTAAAACACAGTGCGTACTGCGTACAAAGATGCTGTGCACTCAAATTTATATTTTGTTTTTCTCTCTGGTTATCATACAGAACATTCATTACCAAGAAAGTGCCTCAGCATCAGACCTAACAGAGTGCGTGCGTTCACTTATAAAGCCCGAACCACAGGGCGTAAATTTCCGATGAATCTTCCGCGTTCGCCGTGTTTACGGCGACATCAAGAAGAACGTGACGCCAAAGTCTCCCATGCCAGATACCGGAAGTAGCTCATGGAGGAAGACGCTAGTAAACAAGTACGGACATGTGCTCTAAGTGCTAGGGACGATTTTATGCAGTTACTCGCGTTGATATTTCGTCTTTTGATTTTCCTTTTGAATGTGTTAATGTTTGCGCATGCTAAAGTGGCCTTATTATTATCATTAACCTTATTTATTTTTATTTTTGCCATATTAAACAAACTTGTTTTTTACGTATGAGTTAAATGGAGTGCCCGGAGACCTACTGCTTCCAATCCCTCTAGTTAGACCTCATTTAACCCTGCATGTCCTATACCTAAGGCCACTTAGGCATAGGACACTAAGGGAAGGACACTAGGACACTAAGGTATAGAACACTAGGTATAGGACATCACTAAGGGAAGTGATACATCTAAAGAGGCGATTAAGGCGGAAACGTGGGGACTGTTCGAGGTATCCAACCCCCGATAATAACTCAATTAAACGCATGAGCCAAGACCTGAAATGCCTTATAAAAGAATGTAAAGATAAGTTTTATAATGCGACACTTACGAAGTTCCCTAAAGAGGCGCCCCAGAAGTTCTGGCGTTATGTCAACCCATCCACAAAACCGTTATCTTCAGAATCCAGCAGTACTGCTGCAATGCAAGCTGATAATTTTAATGATTACATTACATCCGTTTTTACTAAAGATAATGGTCATACACCTCACGTAGCCAACACACCTGCTGGACCACCTATTGCAGACATTGAAATCAATGAACAAGGTGTTTTAAATCTCTTGCTGAATATCGATATTAAGAAGAGCCCTGGTCCTGACGGCATTCCAAACGAGGTTTTGCGTAGATATGCAGAATGGAACTCTAAATACCTAACTAAAATTTTTGAGTCCTCTGTTGATAGTGGCTGCTTCCCGGTAGCATGGAAATGCGCAAAAATCATACCTATACACAAAGGTGGCAGTACTGCGGAAGTGGCAAATTATAGACCAATTTCAATTACAAGCGCGTGTTCTAAGCTCCTCGAGCACATCATTTATAAACAACTAGTTTCCTACTTGGACAAGTACAACTTATTTTTTTTCCTGGACAGCATGGTTTCCGAAAAAAAGCTTTCAACAACCACCCAACTCATTTAAATTGTACATGACCTCTCTGAAACGTTAAACTCCCGTGGTCAAACAGATATAATCTTCCTCGACTTTGCGAAAGCATTTGACAAAGTATCCCATCCGAAGTTAATCACAAAAATTAATTCCGTATTATTGCGATAGCAATTATATGGACACTCAAAAGCAGATTTCTGCCGTCGGCGTCGCCGTCGCCGTCGCCGTCGCCGTCGCCGTGAGGTTCCGTATGACGTCATTTGGAGATGAAATCGTCGCCGCGCGCCGAACGCTGTATGTGCGAGTGAAAGGGCGCGAGGGGCGCGTCTTTCACGGGGAGTGAACGCACGGCGGAGAACAAACGCGCGTTCTGCGCCGTGCTCGCTTAAGGGCTGCAGAAGTAGGCGTCTCTTTTCTCCTTTACAATCACCATATATGTAGAGCAAACGCGCCTTCTTTGGACGCGCGAGAGGCCGTGGGGGAGGGGGAGGGAAGGGAGGCGACGTTTAGCTGCGGCACCAAGTGCCTATTTATATCAGAGGCTCCAGCAACAGTCACCAACGCCGCACGCATTTTGAGCTAACGCGGGCAAAACGCCGATGGCGTCGACAACAGTTCTGCGTGTTGTTGCTACCAAAGCCGCTCACCTTACTTCGTATGACATTGCTGTGTTGCTATCGCATTCATTGCTTCGCCCTTAGGGCGAAACTGTGACATTTTTTCAAAACCCCGCCATCACTCAGTGGTTTTCACCTTACCTCTCTTCTAGAGAACAATTAATACGTTGAATTCGCGGGGTGCACATCACGCCCTTCCCGTGTTGTGTCAGGTGTTCCCCAGGAAAGTGTGTTAGGTCCCGTCTTATTTCTGATCTTTATAAATGGTTTGCCCAGTAATATTAGTGTTCCTGTCAGACCTTTTGCTGATGATTGTGTGATGTATAATAAAATTCGAAATAGTAATGATCAGGCCAATTTACAGTCTAGTCTGCAAAAAATTAAAAAAAATGGTGTGACGACTGGCACATGGAACTGAACGCAGCTAAATCGGTTGTTATGTCTATAACGAGAAAGAAGGAAATTTTGCATTTTCCTTACAATATAAGTAGTATAACTATTACCAGAGTCGATAAACATAAGTATCTAGGAATAACTGTTCACTTCTGACCTCAGATGAATCAACACATTCATGCTGTATGTAGTAAGGCTAGCAAAGCGCTCTGGAGCCTAAGGCGGAATATAAGTGCGTCGACACCCGAGGTAAAAATCTTAGCCTATAAATCCTTAATACGTCCTATCATGGAGTATGCTAAAACTGTATGGGATCCCTACATTAAATCCAACCAACAAAAACTCGATAAAATCCAGAAGTTAGCATCAAGGTTCATATTTAACAAGTATCGCTACTGCCAATCCCCCACTGAACTTTGTAAGCTTGCCTACTTACCTCCGCTAGATTTGCGTACCAGGTATGAGCGACTGAAACATATTTACCTTATCATTAATGGTCACTTGCTTGTCGACAAACACAAGTACTTCAAAATCTCAACAAATGAAATATCCAGACATCGTCATAGCCAGTACATCACACCCCCTCAAGTCAGAAATGACTGCTTTAAGTACAGCTTTATCGCGAGAGGTATTGCAGAATGGAATGCGATCCCCGACTCTGTCATGTCAGCCTCACGCACTGAAGAAATTTTACAATGTGTACACGATATTCTTTTTGCCGCTAACTAATATGTATATCATAACTTTGCCAAAGTTGTATCTGTTCATTTCTTGTTTCTTATTTTGGGGGGAATTTGCACAGTGCATAGAACTTAAACTGATTCACATTCCTGTTGAGACGTCTGCAGTTGTTCATTTACTTGCTTTTTTGTTGTCATTCTGTAGTATTGTATGTGTTCGTATCTTCCACTCCTGTAATGGCCCTGCATGGGCTGACAGTAATAATAAATAAATAAAAATAATAAAATAAATAATAAGGCCCCATAACTCGTGCCGGGCATCGATTAAAAACCTGATTATACGGAACCTGAATATCGATATTATCGATCCCTGGTTAATGAATTCGGTTAATGAATCAAATAATTGATTAGGGCATTTACGTGCGTGAGCTAAAAATTAGAATTGCTCATTGTTGTACAGAACCTTTAAAATGCGCATGAAGGTCGACTTGCTACATTAGGTGCACTTTCTTATATGTAATGTTTCTCTCACAACGCCGAATTTATGTGGTTCTATTTGGACCGAAGATATTAAACTTATTTTTGGAAGTTGGCGAAGTGCTTGAAGCCTGTTTCACCTCCGCCGCTGGTCGACCCGGTATTTCGCTATCTCCGGGATCGGCCCATGCATTCATGTCCATGCGCCGTGATACGGACGTAAGCCGGCCAGGGTACTACTCCCTCTGGGAACGCATGTGGGGGATGCATAAGAGGTAAACAGCTTCGCTGCAAAAAAGAAAAGGCGATTCAACAGCGGTTGACGTCGAAGGCAAGAAAGACAAGGTCTTGGTCGCATTAGTGCCCCATGTGGTTTGTTGTTTAGACTGCCCGACCATCGGGATCGGCGCACATATTCATATTGCACTAGGTGCAGGATCGGCCTATATTTTTTTGTTGAGTAAAGCCACACTTCGGGTTCCGGTTATAGGCGCCCGCAGTTTGGACAAGCGCATTTGTATTTAATTTCGGCCTTCTCGCGCTAATTATGCATTATTACTCTTCGGTAGATAGCTCTATGCTAACTTGGTGGCATCTTTCTTGTTCCAAGCTTCATTTTGACGCCTTTTTCGTTGTCTTACATGCACAAGAAAACCTCAAATCGCCTTATATTTACGGAAGTGGACTGAAAGTGCCGTCCAGGTACCCAGATCCCACGAACCCCAAATCAATCAGAAGTCGCCAAAGGCCTTTTCTTCAAAAAACAAGCCACGCTCTTTGAATAGACACTAGCGTTTAGTAAAACGTCAGCGACACCGCGCTTGACTGACACCTAATTTGTATTCCCCTAATGGCAAATGTACCTTTAGCCGATGCTAATACGACTCAAACTTGAGAAAACCAGCGAAAAAATTGAGACGCAAGCTTGAGTACGAACCAACAGGCCCAGCAAGTAGCACTTCTATGATACGACTCACTGCCACTCATTTTTTTTTTTTCTCCTCTTAAAAGCATTTTCCGCAATTTAAGCCGTTCTTTGTTTTTGTTTTGTCTTTTTCTTTTCTACTTTTCAGGGGGAGAATGGACGAAGGTTTCCGATGTGATAACGCAAGAGTTTTGGGTAATTCCCGACCTAAAGCCATCCACATCATACACGTTCCGTGTGAGCGCTAAGAACAAATATGGTTGGAGCGAGGCCAGCCTTCCGTCGGAGCTTTGTACAACTGAAGCTGAAGGTAAGCTTAGTTCTCACAATCGTATTCATTCGCTTCACAACGGTGAATCGAAAAGGAACGACCGAGGTCTCCTGTGTCTGAAACAGTCTTGATTATTTCATCATGTGAAGGCATAAGTCATTTTAAGAACAAGACGTTCATTGGTTCTATTTTCGACTGTTTTATCAGAATCTCGTCAGCGAGAAACTGCGAGGCACAGTTCTTTCACGATCACATGATAGCCTCAACTTCGTGTATTATATTTGCTTCTTTGTCAGCTGAATCTGAACCGGCGGTCTCCTTTCTTGCACAAGGTTTAGAGGCCCAACAGCATTGTAAAAAAATTGCTCAATAAACCAATATTATGCTGCACAGCAAAAAGTAACGCAGAATACCTTGCAAGAAATTCATTTAGTTGCAGTTAGCAAATTACTTAAAGAACTGTGTCTAGAACATATGAATGTTGAAAATACTTGCCCGCTTGAATTCGTCAACTAGGCGATGTTTCAATCTGGAAACGCTGTCGGCCAATCATATAGTTATTATCTTACAACAATACCAAATTTACTTAGAATTGTAAGACATATTGTATTGAATAAATTTTCAATAAATCGAGCACTTGAAATGTTGCTTTTGTAATGACAAAACCGATTAAAATGAGGAAATATGTCGAGATAAATGTACACGCTTAAGCAACAGTGCACCTCCGAAGTAAAGCATATGACTTGCAAAATTTAGGTTTATTTAATTTATTCTTTTAATTCCACAATTTACAAGTAATACTGTCTGGATCGTAAGACAATTGTCCATTATAATGGATCGATAAAAATATAATAATAGTACGAAAAGGCGATTCAGCCATACGACAACTGGAAGAAAAGAAAATCACTGCTTAGAAGCGTGCATGTATCGTACTTTTTCATTAATAGAAAAAAAGTAAAAAACGAGAATTACGGATCGAAGAGAAAATCTCTGAAAAACAGCATAAACGAATTTCAGGGCAAGAGCATGCTTAATGAAATACTCTTTTCGAGCAAAAACATATGCGTTTAAAAATAGAACTCAGGAGGAGCTATACGGGATGTGCAGACTTATTGTTGGTGTTGTTTTTTACACCAAGCTCCTTAGCTCAGTTTGAGAAGATATCCTGGGAAATCGAAAGCCCAAAGAAGAAGTACAGGTACCGGTTCTAGTGAAGCAAGGTGTAAGAAAGTGTAAGCAAAGGAAAAGAGGTGCACGCATCTCACTTTTTTCACTTTTTTCACTTTTTTCGGGAAACAAGATGTCAGATTATATAACGGTCATTGACTTTTACCATGGTTTAACTTTAAAAGCTGGGTGCAAACGCGTCGTCAATGCTCTGTGTGAGGTTTTCCACTCTCTCACCTCTTGCAGGAGCCGCACAAAAGATCCAGCTCTCTCGAGAGCACAAGCATCAGGAAGAAATCTTCGAAGGAGAACATGAGCAAGAGGCCAGAGTTCCCCTCGACTACGGCCAAGAAACATCCCCAGTACAGCTCGAATCAGGCGGTCTCAGCGAATTGTACACATTCAGCTCGGAGCTCGCTGTGTAAGTATTTCGACACCATGCGTACGCTGCATAGGGCCCTTTTCGTCTCAGTTGCGAATGCACGAAGATAAAGTGCATACGCGCACAAGTGTCAGACTTTAATGAGCTAGCAGAAAGGTTGTGGGGTCAACGACCAAGCGCGTACACATTCGTTTGCCGACGATGGGACCGAAGGCAACCAAAGGCCATCTTCAGGTGGCATAATTTTGTACCATTCATTCTTGCTTCACTTGAGCTTAAGGCAAGCGCATGCGAACGCTTGTATGCGCAGGTCCTCGAGTACGTATTCTTGACAACCAGAAGAAATGTAAGGAAGAGCGGTGTGACCTCTAAGCACTCACATTCGTTTACGGGATACACGTCCGTCCGTCCGTCCGTCCGTCCGTCCGTCCGTCCGTCCGTCCGTCCGTCCGTCCGTCCGTCCGTCCGTCCGTCCATCCGTCCGTCCGTCCGTCCGTCCGTGCGTGCGTGCGTCGTGCGTGCGCGCGCGTGTGTGTGTGTGCGCGTGTGCGTGTACGCGTGTGTGCGTGTGTGCATGTCCTTTCAGCAACCAAGTGTTCTGATGAAACACGTCTGTTCGCTTGTAGCGGAAGGTTCGGTGCTGTCGTCAGCGGCACGTCGAAGAAGCTGGGCGGCAGTCTCGCTCTGAAAGTCGTCCTGACCAACACGGAGCCCGAAACGTCAGCGCATCGAGAGTACGAGGTCCTGAAAAGTCTTCGACACGAACGGGTCATCTGCCTCAAGACGGCCAGCGTCCACGACGAGGTGGTCGTTCTCGGCTTGGAAAAGTTGTGTGGCATGGACGTGCTCACCTTCCTCTCCATGCGCCACACGTACAACGAGGACATGGTGTCACACATCATCAAGCAGGTACGTACGCATTTTGTGCAGCCAAAAATGGGAACCACCGATGAGACGGTCATTAGACTATACTTTTATTGGTAGCGCTGCACAGTACAACGTACTCGTCGCTGCGGCTGGTGCAATGAACGCGACTTTAGGACGTGTGCGCCAAGGCGAAAGTGGCAAGGCGTACTAGTTTAGCGAGAGCAGGTCCCGCTTTTAGAGGCGCGCTCCCGGAATCCAAATGGCTTCGTTTTGTCTCATTTTGTAACCCGAACTGGCACAAGAAAGGCAGGCCAACAGCGACACTGTTTCGGAACGTAGGTCATCCAGAATGCTACACAGAAAAAGGCGAGGTTGTCCTAAGTCATTCGCAGGTTGTGCCAAACACACTTCCCTGGGCTAGTTGCATTGGGCATTCAGAGCGGGACACTATATCACTACGCTGGTTACAAAAAGTATAGCTGTGTGAGCACGTTGAAGCACACCCAACCGAGAATCTCCTTTGTTCCCAGTGAGTACAGTGAGGAAACGAGATTAAATGCCAAAATGAAACGACGAAGAAATGAACTTACTGCACAATAAATCCACTTGTATGGGCGTCTTGCGCTGGAGTTTGAGGTATAGTAGCGGCGCCTGGTGGCGGCGAGAGAAGTTATATCTGGGTAGTACCAGCTTGGGTAGTACTAGAGCCCTGGCTGTGGCGAAGCACGTTTATAGCCCGAGTTTTACGTCGATTCGCACATTTTTCGGCCCTGTTGCGAGTGCGAAAAGGCTCGTAACTTCTCAGAGACCACGCCGACCACGCTGCGAGCTGGCCGCAGCCTAGTTGAACGAAAACGAACTCTCCGTGTGCCGTGGGACGTAATGCTGGAAGCAGAAGGAATCGGCGACGCCGATCCGGAGAGACCTAGCTCAGCCGCGAAAAAGCGTCACCGTCGTTACTGCTGCGTCGTGAGCTGCCACGAGCAAGAAGGCCTGAATCCCAACATCAGATTCTACCGTTTTCTTTCAAGGCCTCACGAAGCGGAGCGTCGGGCGCGCTGGATAACTTCACTACCCCACTATGAGCAGCACAGATTTGAGAGTTAAATGTGCTCATCCTTGACCTCAAGGCAGCACGTTGAGGCATTGCAGCAAGGCAGTATTGATTACAGCACATCGATGTTCGAGCACTGTCATTAAAGCTACATCAAGCGAGCAGCGCACGAGCTCGCGCTGCAGTGCGATTCGCACGTAGTACGTTACTGCGAGCTCATATGCATTGCATCAGTTGTTTATCAGTTGCTAAAGGGACAGATGGCCGTTACTACAGCGCAGGCATGACTACTTGTTTAGCGGCATGCAGTCAACAAATATTGCAGGAGGCCCGGTGTTTCGGGGCATGCTGAAGGAGCGCTGCCGTCGCGGCGCGTGCGATCGTGCGCTCGAGCAGTTCCGTACACATGATGTCTGCTTCTCGCTGCTGTGAATTCATTTATAGCAAGCATTTCCTCGCGTTTGTGCGCCTGAATCTAGCAGCGTGCAAACCTTACCTGAAGTTCAACTTCGTACGTGACTCGCTTCACTTGCGATTGACACCACGCTAAAACTTCGCCGCTTATTTATTGAACGGCGTACACGTATCCGGCGTTGCATAATTTCTTGCCTTTACGCAGCGTGCCACCCCTGAAAAAATCTTCGTCGCCCGATATTCGCTGCAAGCTGTGGTACAACACAACCGAAAGTGGCGAGTCCATATATTGTAAACGTGCTTTCCGAAGCAGACGACCGAGCTTGGTACTACCCAGTTTCGGATTGAGGGCGCTTTTTAGCACCATTTTGCAGCGCCCCCTGGGCAACGCAGAAGCCCCATACAGCAACGTCTGCATACCTTCCTAACTGTAGCACCTAGCATACCCCCCCCCCCCCCCCCCCAGAATATCAGCCCGCGTCCTGACTTTTTATTTTATCCATGTTTTTTCGCCTCAGAAATCTAGACAAGCTCGACTTACGCTACACAGCTTGCGTTATACGAGTTACGCTATACGTAGCACATTTCCTTTGTGTCCTCACACTCTGTGGAGCTGCGTTTCAGCCGCCGTATTCTCGGTCGATCACTTTCTGGGGCACTTTCACTTTTATGAGATGTAATAATCCCGTACGACACCTTAATGAACTGATCAGTACCCTCTCCGCTCCATGTCTTAGTCAATGAACAGCGCGCTAAAACTGATAATACCGATGAGCTACATCGACCGAGGAAATGTTCCCAGTGTGTCTCCTTCAATATATGTTTATGACCACTGGGTGATTTCAAGGTATTTAAATGCAGTACAAGATGTTCCCGCCAATTAACAAAATAGTGATGCCCTCCTTCTCTTCGTAGGTTCTGGACGGCTTGGAATACCTCCACTTCCGCAGCATCTGCTACATCGAACTGCAGCCTGACAACGTGGTGCTGACTGATGCTCACAGTTGCAATATAAAACTTGTAGACTTCGGTTCGGCGAACTTTGTGCCAAGAACCGGAAAAATCCTTCCCTTGGACACAAGCGCCTGCTTAGAGTACCTCGGTCAGTATTATTACAGTCGAACTTTAGAAAATCAAGGCAAGAAATGCGCTTGGTCGAAAAGCATGAAGTGAAAAGCAGGAAGGACAAAATACTCCTTTAACGGAAAAGACTGAATCCCACACAAAACTTTGAGAACTCCATTTGAGACACCCGTCATGGCGCGTGGTTTGCCTGTCAGTGAATATAGCTTAATGTTTTCAGCCACAGTTCGGTGAAATCAGCGACAAACTGCCTTTTATGGTCAGCATTACACGATAAGGGGAGAACTAAGGGAGGAGATAAGGGCGGAGAGCAAGAGACGTGAAGAGATGGAGCCGGGGTCGTTACAGGCCTAGTTTACAGAAAATATTCACCTAGCCTGTTTGAACTGAAAGACTGCCATATATGTAGTAAAACATGATTAGTTTAAGCAGTCTGGGTGACTATTTGTCGCACCCCCTTACCCCCCGTTTCAAAGGGGATGCCATTAGACATTATCATCATCGGCTAGGGAGCCTTCGTGCAGTGAAGGCTCCATAGCATGGGCAGACTTCGCACCGAGCGGGCCTGACCCGAAGTCGTATTGTTCTTGTCGACGCCGCAAGAAGCCGGCTGATACCCACGCGGTAAATGCGTTAGAAATTTTGCTCCTTGTGGTTTGGGCTTAAGGTGTCATGTGACTGTCACACTGGCGAAACTGTCATCTACTTTGGCCTCCTCTTGTGCTGCCAACGCTCAAACAGCGCCGGAGGTCGGCATGCCATTGAAGTGTATTTGTTGCTAGTGTGGAAGGGCGCTTATGCGTAACATAGGCCTTATAATTACGGACCATGATCCCTCTCTGACGTCTAAAGCTCTTCTTCGAGATCAGAAAAAAGTAGCCCGTGGTGTTTCGAATGGCATAAGTTCTAAAGTGCATGGTAAATGTGGGCATGCGACTAGAAATGTATATGCGCTTATTTTTTTATAAAGTTACTGACTTTTTTATAGGCGTACTAGGCTTACTAAGACGTTAAAATAAACTAGGCTATCATTTTAACATATAGTACAACAACTGACATTCAGCACTCAGAGACTCAATTGTTCCTCCTCCTCTTGTTTTCGTTCTTTTTTTAAGCCCCGGAGGTGCTAAAAGGAAACGAGGTCTGCCACGCCACGGATGTTTGGGGAGTCGGCATCCTGGCGTACATATTGTGAGTACACGAACCCAGACGCTTAGGCCTGTATCAGCATCTCAGTTTGCCCACAGCTTTCGCAAACGGCGCCTCTTGAAATTTCGTGCAGGCTTAGTGGCTACTCTCCATTCCTTGGAATAAATGAAGATGAAACGAAGACCAACATTCTGTATGTGCGGTACCACTTCGACAAGCTGTACAAAGAAGCATCGACAGAGGCCACGAGGTTCCTAATGCAGATCTTCAAGAGGACACCTGAGTAAGCCATCTTTATTGTTTCGTTTAGGCTTCCTGTAAAATCACATCCAAACTTGGAAAACGGCCATTAACATTATTTTCTCCTTACACCGGTGCCAGAAAGCTGATAGCTGGAATTGCTCAAACATAATGTTAATTTATTGCTAACAAGATCTCAACCTCACTTACATTTTAACGGTAAAAGTGGTCGTGGGAAGTGTCGCCACCACTGCGCCAGTGGTTGCCGACCATCGGAATGCATCGGAACATAACACGAGTATGTAGCGCCAGGATAACTAAGCAGATTGGCTGTTTTCGGCTTAATATATGGTTATCCTTAACGGATTTTTCCAATGGTTGATTTAACGAATGGTTTAAAAGCTATGAACTGCATAAAATAAAATGTTGGACATTCCCATTAAGGTCATATAAAATTCAGAGTGCTTACGTTGAAGACTTACCACTTTGAAATATCGTAGTAAGTGTCAAATGGCCATCTATTCGTTCATATTTATTTGTGCCTCTTTTAACACGAAAGTGTTTTATGCCGGGGTCCACCAAGACTTCAAACTTTGGGTACCAGCGCAAACAGACGACCACAAGAAGGGAGACACGGACACACAGGCGCTGAGTGCGCTTGTGCCCGTGTCTCCCTTCTTGTGGTCGTCTGTTTGCGCTGGTACCCAAAGTTTCAAGATGTACCAACTCGCCCAAAAAGAAGTATTGATGAACACCAAGACTTCACTGACGTATTTCCGTCACGGAAATACGTCATAGAACATAATACAAAGAAAGAAACCAGAAGAAAAAGTTCCACAAACATGCAAAATTTGGAAATCGAACCCACGACCTCTCGGTCCGCGACGATAGATCGCCGAGCGTTTAACCCATTGCGCCACAAACGCATTTGCAGAGGGCTACACAGACGCGCCTTATATATCTAACACTCCTCCGTGTACGCGCGCTCTTGCTCGGGGCGGTGCCGCCGCCTACGAGCAGAAAAGAGAAGTACTGCATTATGACACTAACGCGCACCGACAGTGAACGCTTCGGTGGTCTCAGCACTACGACGCCTCGATGCCAGCATTCGAAGGGACGCTGGCATCAAGAAGCACTACCAACGCCACCTAGGTGGCGTTCACCGTACTCAGCACAGCGGAGCGTGGCCTCCGCAATTAGCTCTGAAAATGTTTCTGAAGTTGATCGCGGAGGCTGCAATTACGACGCGCTGTACGCGCTGATTTGACTCGGTGACAATTCAGTTACGTGCTTTGTCTTGCGCGTTGTATTAGTGTGTCAGTTACGTGCTTCGTCTTTCGCGTTGTGCTAGCGTGTGCAGCGTAGTGCAGCTTCCATATGCACGACGGTTGCTCATGGTCATCGACGTTGGTAGTCGTGATGGAGGAGACGTGCCACCAGGCGTCAGCGTGGGTGCATCAACGCCTAAGGGCGCTTTAGCCACAAAACACCAATAGACATTATATATCAATGTGCAATAAACATTACACTACTTCTGTGAAGACACGTTTCACTTTCGTGTTCTATACCGATTCCTATATAAGAGGGATCAACCACCTTTTTTACGAGCTTCCCCTATCGGTCATTTGGTGTGTTGCGCTAGAACAATGCATACCTCTCATATTTAGCCACTTCGAAGTTACCCGTTGACGAAAGAATGACGTTGAGGCTGTGTGATGACAGTGGCATGCTGCCTACATACGCTCTAAAATCCTGAGGCCAAATTCCTCTAACATTTAGTTCCTAAGTGCTTCAGCCGTTGGCCGGCTCCCATGGCTAATAATCTGTCCAGCAACAGGATTGGCTGGCATTTGCTCTTACGAGCAATTCTAGCGTAAGAGCTTTTTGTGAATGCGAGCCCTGATACCTATCTCTTTTTTTTTCTCAGAAAACGACCTGCCATTTCGGAATGCCTTGAGAACAAGTGGATACTTCCAAGTGAATTCATGCTACGAAAGCGCGAGAATTCAGTCTTCTTGTCGCACAAGCTGCAAGAGTTCGCTGCCGATTTCCACATGAAGAAGAAGAACGCCAACAATGCCGAAAGGCTTTCGAAGCTGATCGGTCTGCAGCTTTCAAGGTATAAAGTATGCCGCTTGAATGTGCAGTGAAAATGCCTCTTAGGCACCAACTCCCCAAGCATAGCTCTCCCACAATAACTACTTTCGGAAAAACACATACGCGAGACGCAGATGCAGTATTTGCAGTGGTCCCGCGGGCGAGTGTTGGCGTACACAAGTTTTGTAACGATATCAAAGATCCGTGAAGAAAAGCTGACATTCAGGTACGGTAAGCAACCTTTAGCTTACTGCTTAGAGGGTGGGTTGGCTCATAAGGAAGGTTGGCTCTGTGAACAGACCTAAGCCATCGACTCATCAATGTCTGCAGTGAGCTCGAAACACTTTCATTTAGCCGTGTGGATCCGCTCGCTGCGTATACCGGCAGCTCACTTGTCTAAGGAGCGAGAATGTATTTTATTACTTTCTTGATCATTTTGATTGGTCGAGCATATCCGTCGCTTTATGTAGTCTAGCTCAAAAGGTGTGAGTTAAAAGAGAAGATTGTTGGCGTTAAAGAAATACAGGCAGTAGATAAAGAGAGGCACGGTGTGATTGCTTATGTATACTGTGCCTAAATATTTACCAAGTCATGAGGTCTTCGCAACCGCCATTTACACTACTGTTCTCTTTCCAGATGCTTTTTATCCAGCGCGGAATCAAGTGGAGATGCTTGAATGAACATGAAGCGGATTCGAACGCAAGAGTGGAGAGACCTGTTTGTTTAAATTATTCAAATGGCTGTTACATGTTGGTTTTATCATTACACATACACATGTGGTCCGGCTAAGCACATGCGGCCGACCATGTGGACGACGTCGTTTGTCGGATGTCTCATGCTGACACTGCGCTCGGTTGCAAATATTTGTTCAAGAGCAGCTAGAAAAGTGGCGATAAATGAAACCGGCCATCCTTCTCATACTCGTCAGTTTTGTTGAGTTTTTGGACTGTTGAGAATAAAGATATTTATATGTGTACAGAGTTGGGCGCTACACTAAGGACACGAAAGAGACAAATAATTTGTTTGGATAAAGGCAGAGAGCTCGGCCGCCAGCTTGTGCGCCCTAACCTGCTATTCTATGCTGAAGCAGGGGCAAAGGGGAAGGACATAAGGATGAAGTATGCTGATAAGAACAGTGATGCGAGTACGTTGATGGTCAACACAGCAGCATTCTTGAAGCCTTGAATCGAGTCATGTATCGTACAAAAATTGTACCATGGCCCGTACTGTTAATGAGCACATCTGGGGTGGGGCCAAGGACCCAAAATAAAGTCATCGGAGAATGCTCCGGTGCTTATGTTTGCCAGATAAGAGGCTGTAATCCGTCCTTCCTACAAAGTATGCTGTGCAAACACAAAATTATAAAATGTTCTAGCGTATTTGATGCATGGCAGCGGTCGCAATCTGGTCTACCCTCATGGCCGATGAGATGTGCATAGCACCGGTTTAATATCTCACCAAGTAATGCACTGTGCAACAAACCTGTGTCGCAGCGTTGTTTCCGTGGAATACTAAACATTTCGGTGTTCGGCGTCGAACTTTTGCAGACAGCTGTGGCGACGGTATGGTTGGGCCCAGTGATCAAATGTTAATTTCCGTATTAGATATGCAGAAAGGAGTTTGAATCCCGTCAGGAATAAGCAATGCGCACTACTTTGTCATCATGTAAGGCATCCCTTACTTTGATGTCCGCAAATTCATTACCTTTCAGACCGCAGTGTGCAGCTAAACAATAAAATGTACTTTCGTGGCGCCTTTGTAGGGTACTTATGATTGTTTAAGCGCATTGACCAAAGAGGACAAGCAAGCGGACACGTACAAGCCTACTTGGTAAGTATGTCTTCTAGCAACAAGGCCGAGCGTCAACGCTCGTCAAGTTCCTTTGTAGCGCGATGTCTGTAAGTTCTGCATTGTCGATGGCCAAGGTGCAATTAGGACCTCGTCTGAGTGTGTATGCGATAATTTGTAACGCAGCCTCACAATTGCAAAGCTCCGTTCACACAAGACTGTTCGTCGCCAATGAAACTGCCACCAGGATACCAACTAGGTCAGCAGCAGTTGACGTAGATCTATGGTGCAACTTGAAGCGCCATGTAGTAATAGTTAAGGGATGCCAGAAGTTGTCGCGGCAGATGATATGACTTAGTATAGATGCGCACAATGCTGCCGTTCATTGTAGATATGTGACAAAAAGGTGAGCTGCCTCAGGTCGGGATATAAAAAAAAACGACTGTGACGTAATGCAACTGTCGAGAAACTGCGCTTAGTGTAGTCGTTAGGAAGCGAAAAGGAATGGTGAGCATGTCGGATAAGCATTCGTATGTAGACGCGAAGAGGTTCACATGAAACTAGTTTCAGTGAGACATGCACGTGATCAACCTATCGTGCCGGTTGTGCTGCACGGCAGACGCAGTTGCTGTGCTTGAAGGCTTTCTGGTGCAGGCAAAAAGGAACGGCGCATGCTTGTGAGCACCAGATTACCATAACGTATGTAACCCGCAAATGGCACTCGGTGGAGCTCGATCAGACAGGATTCAGAAATGGATTCAGAAAGGCTCCGTCTAGTGCTTGCAGCGACGCGAAGAACCTGTATAAATCTATTCACCATGGTCTTCAACGCGACAGGTGTTGGCAAAGGTAATCTGCGGTCGACGACGCTAAGGTCTCTTTGATGATGTGTTAAAGATACCATTGAGGCTCCATTGACAGTGATTGGATATCGCGTCATGGATATTCGCGTGAACATAAGGAAGGCACATTTTTCTGCACAATGACGCGATCTCTAGTGGTAAAAATATTTCGACGTTATGGCTGCTGCTCGTTTTCGACGTGAGCGCATTTGGGGCGGAGTGACTCGGAACGCCCCATCTTTCGCATATGCGCTTATCCTCAGTGTGTCTGGGAGCTCTGGTGCAACGCCAACCAGCGCAGTGTTGAGCAGTATAGGAATCAGCACGCTTCCTTGTAGGACTTTGCAAATAATTTGGTGTTCACTGGTGTCGCCATTAGTAGTCCCCAATGTTGTGCGGTCATTTCATTATTTCACAATCAATGAATACAGGCGGCCAACGACGCCCAAATTATCGAGTGCATCTAGGATCGCATTGCGTTGGACGTCATCGTGGGCACCTTTCATATCAGTTTGCGAAAATTTCGCCCTCCAATAGACGGCGTTCCTTACTGGAACATTCCATATGCACTCCAATAATTCCAAAGGTTTTCCGTAGAATTCTTAGGAAAATTATACATAACGTATATGGAATTCATCCAGGCTCCCATAATAACTATACGGAAATTATATGGAATCAATGGAGTGCCATACAGAAGGTTCAACAAGGGTTTTTTTTTTTTTTTCAAATCGACAGTAGAGACTAAGTCTACAATACCAACAACAGACTGTCCGTCTTCTCTGGAATCCATTCATAAATTCTGAAAGCTGCCACTTTTTTCAAGAAGCCATTCCATTCTTGCCAATACCGTTCACTCCATTACCTTGCCGACTCAGCTGGTTAAGGTAAGCGGCCTGTAGGAAGAAAGCTCATATGGCCGTTAGCCTGATTTCAGCAGCGCTAAGACACGGCTACACTTCCAATTATCGAGCCCAGTACCCTAAATCGACATGGCGTTGTGTAAAGACTGAAATCGTCATGCTTCTAGGCCGCAATGATAGAACGCAGCGTTCATGGTACCATCGGGTC
Source organism: Dermacentor silvarum (assembly GCF_013339745.2). Lineage (NCBI taxonomy): Eukaryota > Metazoa > Arthropoda > Arachnida > Ixodida > Ixodidae > Dermacentor > Dermacentor silvarum. Next base: position 59,400,887 of record NC_051154.1, on the reverse strand, counting down.
CTGAGGCCGACGAATGATGAGAAGCAGAGATTTTAGCATCCAGTTCGTGCATGGTCGAGAGTGGTGGCGTAACGCTACAGGAAGATGGAAGTACGAAGTTAGAAACGTCCACAGCGAGTTTACAGTAGCTGCTGGCGACATTCACTTCGTTCCGACTTTAATGCATAACCAGAGTGTGAAAGGAATGCTTTTGCTGCGAAGGTTACTGAGGGCTACGAATAATTTGCAAGATTCTAGAGTACTTTTGTCATGGCTCAAGAGATCCACAAAACAACCTCCAATTTTGTCTGTCGAGTTTGTCGAGATGTCGGCGAACACGTCGTTGACTGCGGCAACTGGATGAAAGGTCGGCATGGGCTGGTATAATGTAAAAATTTGTTTTACTCGATTCTGTTTCTTGTCATTCACCGTTCACGAATGGCCGGTTGTGGTGGTAAATGAGGCGAACCACCGCTCCGACCACTAAAGAAGCGCAAAAGGTATAGCAGTGGAATAGAATCGCTATACATTATCCCGGCCCTGGTCATGCGCCTGCATACTGCGCGGCGACAGAGATTGAAGACTTCCGTACTGCCCATCAATATATTACCTCCGTGTGAGCGTGGTGACATGCCTGGTCCTGTTGCCCAAAGCTGAAGCAACAATGCACTCTATTTCGGAACGAGGACTGTCGTTCCTACAGCCGACGTCAACAGACGCTCGGAATAACTGCCAATCTGTGCGACGAACACATGGCTAAATACTTCAAGTGCATTTAAGTTGGGAGATGGTCACTTCCATGTGTCTCCGAGCCATGCACCAACAAGCTGCAGAAAGGAGGCAACTGGAAATAAATGCGCGATTTAGGCAACTGCTATATGATACACAGCACAGAAGCGTTGGAGACCCGTTATGATGACTATTCAGCCTTTTCTGCGAGTGAAGCCTGCGAAGTCTCTGCCACAGCCGGGCTGTGGTGCCCCAAAGGTGGTGGTAGGCATTGAATCCTCCCACGACGATGTGGGGACCGGGGCAAGCTTAGAGAACTGACATGAAACACGAGCAATCTATCATCGCATTTGGATGGATGTAGTCGCCGATCGCAGAGGACGTGCGCCGTTTAAGCCATTGTCATTATCAGCCTAATTTTCGTTTTCTGTTGAAGTTTTAAAGCCCGGCAAATGTAATCATTAATAAAGTGGGGCGCAATGTGATACATGATGTATATGTAAAATTCCGGCGTATATTTATCGTCAGATTGCCAGTGCTTTGGTCCTTACGAGACCACAACTGTAGAAATATTGTACAAATATTTACAGTTGTGACTGCGAAAGTAATTGCGGCTCAAAGAAAGCGCATAAGACTGACTTAGCTGTACTTTTTACTAACATACCTAGTCTAATGCCTAAAAGAGGCGACTTACGTAGTCTAACTAATTACTGTAACGCTTACAAAAACGTGGTTATTATCCTCTTATACCTCCTAAAACGTGGTTACACCTCTTACAAAAACGTGGTTATCCACCCAGGTGTCCAACACGGAATTTCTATACTGCAATAAAACATACCTATAATCTATCACAGTGACCACACTTATACCACTGGTGGTAGTGTACTACTTCATCATCATCATCAGCCTATATTTATGTCCACTGCAGCACGAAGGCCTCTCCCTGCGTTTTCTACTTACAGTGTACTACTTACAATTAATGAAAACCTTAGTTCTTCTTGTGCGCCTATTACTAGTGATTTGGAACCAGAGTGGTGTTCTTTGAATACGGACTTTAAAAAGATGATTATCGGTGTTTGTTACCGCTTGCCATCGAGCACTACGGAATTCAGTGAAAGACTTCATGACTGTTTAAACCAAATTACTGTACTGTATCCTGGTGCTGAAATTCTTAGTATGGTGAACTGAATTTTCCCAATATTGTCTGTTCAAGTATGTACCCATTTTCAAATCCCTTATCAACTGAGTCTAATAATTTGATCACGCTCTGCGCTAATTTAAGTCTACCACAGATAATTTCATTGCCCACACGTGTCACTCAAAGCTCGTCGTCTCTTTTCGATCTTGTTCTGACGTCAGTGAATGACACCGTTCCTACAGCCATCCACTTACCCTGCCTTAGCGACAATGGCATCTTGATTTTCAATTTATCTATAAAACAATCAAAATATATTTAACGGTTCAAACCTATTAGAAATTACGGAAGAGCTGACTTGGACACTATTAATCAAGAACTTACTTCATTTGTTGATTTATTTCTATCCGGTATATTCCAGCGATCAGTAGAAATAAATTGTAATATGTTTAACATAAAGTTTCTAACCTAATTCAGAAATATTTACAGTACCTATTCGATGAATCTTCTCAAATAACAATGCACCTTGGTACAACAGGGGCGTGATAATGTAAAGCTATTCCTAACTGTTTCTATTCCATGGGCGCTATAACGTAAAGCTATTCCAAACTTTTCTATTCCAGTTCTGCAATGAGCCCTCAACGATTGGTCAAAAAAATTTCGGGCCACGCCCCCCCCCCCCCCCTTCACCTGTCTGTCACGCGTCGTCACGAAAACCGCGAAAACGCCCCATCTGATATGATGTGTACACACTGATTATGCATGATTAGAGGAGGAGGAGGAGGAACAAACGTTTATTTCAACCAGCAGTTTAGTTGGCTGGGCCTAGGCCTCCCACGTGGGGACATCGAGGTCTTGCCTCTTCGCCGCCTCGCAGGCTTGCTGGGTAGCCCAGAGTTGGTCGTCGAGTTGGGAGCTGCGCAGGGCGGCGTGCCATCTCGACGAGAGGGTCACGGTATTATTTGTCGGGGAAGCGATGTGGCCTCAGTCTTACAGATCTTGCAAATGTTACTAGGGTAGGTGTCCGGGTAGATCCTGTGGTAACGTGTTAGTGAGGGGTATGTGTTTGTAACAGGCGAAGGGTGGTTGCCTGTGCTCTGTTTAGCTTGTGAAGAGGGATGGGGAAGGTTCTTCTTTCGAGATAGAATGATTTCGTGAGGTCGTTGTAGCTGATGAGGCGATCGCGTTCCGCGGGTGCACCTGCGCTGTCTCCGGCACGGTTGACAAGGCCTCGTGCTACGGAGTGAGCGACCTCGTTGAGGTTGGTGAGGTGTGGATGAACGTCGCCGGTGTGCGCTGGGAACCAGACGAGAGTGATTTGGTTTTCAGGTGAGTGAGGGGCTTGGTTTAGGATGCGTAGCGCTTGTTTTGAAATACGACCTTTGATGTAATTGCTGATTGCCGTGCGGGAAACGCTCACGATGGTATGGCAGTCCGGATCGAGGGTGGCCAGGGCGATGGCACTTCCCTGGCCGTCTCGGCGTCTTGGGTTACGATGCTGGCGGCATGTTTGAGCGAGCCGCTTACTGTGGTAGCCGCGGCGAAGCGGTGCCCGTCTTGATATTCAGCTGATTAGACCGAACGAAACAAAATAAAAATTATTTCTTATTTCACGCCCTTTTCGCCATTAGCCATCTGCTATTGGTCAAACATTTTCAGGCTGCGCCCGCTTCGCTTGTCTGTCCAACAACGTCACAAAACCGCGACAACTCACCGAGTCAAAGTGACGTGCACGCGTTAAAAACGCATAAGTATGCCGAACAAAACTGGGGCGGAATTCCCTAAGCGAACTTACGAACAAATTTTGGCGTAAGAAAATTCTTACGAAAAAAAGCGTATTCACGAAGCTAAAACTGTTCGTAAGATCAGTAAGCTTGCGATGCCCGCCGCTGCAATGACAAGCGTTGTAGTCGAAAAAATGCACCTATGTACGGGTAGCACAGGTGCGAACTTCAGTACTTCCGTCAATAGTAAGCGTAAGTCGATTCACAAAACCTAAACAGCCGTCGCAGATGACGACTTAAGAACAAATTCTACGATAGGAACATCATTATGTCTATCTCCGCCGCTCGAGCTGACGCAGGTAAGCGTTGGAACGCGCTGTGCGGCTGATTGGCCAGAGGCCGCAACTGATAGCCGAGGATGGCGCGTGCTTATATCTTTATTGCGCACTCTGATTTGTCGTCTTAAAGTGCATTGAGCTGTTTCAGTGCATAATTGTATTGAGCATGCGCTGCGGTGGAAGCAAGTAACATTGCTGTGCGGCGAACTTCTGCCTAATGTCTGATAGGCTGTGTTTCTGTATGCGCGCAGTAGCCTGAATTTTCATACTCGTCATGATACTCTATTGGGTGTCAGCAAACATAAGTGCAGTGTCCGTCCCTGACAACCGTCAAGTTTGTCATTGATGTGTTTGGAGCCCAATTCAATTGCATTTTTTTTCTAGTTTGAGCTTTTCCTTGCTCATAGGGCTGCGGATGATTATTTTTTCCAACGCTTTGAGGCCATAATTCTCCATGCGAGATGAAACAATAAAAAAACGCCTAAACGTTTCTAATTACCGAAACTTGTTGCTCTTGCACAATTCACTGTCGTCTTCTGTGCTGTGCCTATTATATAGCTCATAGTTTTAATTCAGCCCAAAGTTGAAGCGACGTAGTGTCTGTGCCCACGGTGTTGCTCATTATGTGGCCTACGGTGTGAAACAACTTATGCCTACGACTGATGACAATTCTGTCTATGATATGACGCGGGGCGTCAATACGATGAAATAAAAAAAAGAAATGGCTTATAAAATGACGTACCACCATTGTGATGATGTGAAATAAAATTGATCTCACGAACGAAGCGAATAATTGTCGAGTGCGTCCAAACACACACACGCACACACATACGCATGCACGTACAGTCGCGAGCAAAAGTTTGAAGACCACGGCATCAGCAAAAAATTTAAATATCTTCAACCACAGCTCCGCGGCATGGAATTTCGTTAATGCATTGTATTGGTCAAACACGCGCACGTAGGCGTGCGCTCTTGATTTCAGCCGGAATGCCAAGGCTGTGAAGGAAAAAAAGCAATATCGTGGCACCTTTAATCTCCAAACTTTTGCTCGTGACTACGTACGCACGCAGGCGCACACGTACGCACGCACGCACCCACGCACGCACGCACGCGCGGACGCACACACACGCACACGCACGCACGCACACACACACACACACACACACACACACACACACACACACACACACACACACACACATAATCACGTTTATTTTTATAACCATAAAGAGGCGTATAAACGGAGACACTTCGTTTTTGGTAAAAACGAGCGCAGCATAAGGCTCATAAAGACACCACTACGTTTTTGTTTTACATACACAAAGCCAGTACAGGCAACAGCCAGCGGTAAAAGCAGACGGCAAAAAAAAATGCCACAGCAGACGACAGCCATCGTCTTCCTATGATTGGCCGGAGATGCTTATTCTAAACCCTAGACCACGCCCTAGACTAACATCAGTCCTGGGTGAAATGACGTCACTCACATCTTTCAGTCGCTTCGTGCGATGTTCTTTCTATAGTTTCCTCTTCTCACTTACTCTTACCTAAGAAACCCTTCATAGGCGTTTGTGAATCCAGCGCGAGAATTTTCGTCCAGCCGGCAACAGTCTTACGATGCTCCGCGCCTGCTGCGCAAAAGTCGGGTCAACAAGACGGCGCGATAAAGCCGGGCACAGTGGCCCGGTATCGTGAAGTGAACAATGTGTAGCGTGCCCGACGCTAAGCGCGGTCATTAAAATGCGTCGTATCAGCAAGATCAGCATTGACGTCGCTTGAATTATGCTGCCTTGTGCGCTCTCCCGGCGGCGCACAGTTCGATCACTTAATTCAGTGCGTTTGGACAAAGCTACGACATTTCTATGTAATTACCGCTGTAAGTGCATATCGTAAGGATAGTACTGAAGGACTGAACGGACTCCACATAAAGGCCGAGGTGCTTACGGCATACGGCCGACAACTCAATAATTATTTCATTTATGTGTAACTTCCATATTTGCCTTTACACAGCACACGTTTCCACAACTTCTCAGGCTTCTACTCGGCCTCAGTGATAGTTGTGGCTTCACGTGTTTTAATTAGCCACAATAAAAGTGGAAAAACACTTATAGAGAAAATTGTCAGGCAAGGAGACCCAATCTCTCCAGTTACATTAATTGAATGTTTAGAAGCATTCAAGCTATTAGACTGGGGAGGATCGAGGGCGATGGTCAACGGCGAATGTCACAACAACCTACTGCTTGCCGATGACATTGTCCTGTTCAGCAACGCTGAGAACACATTGCAACAATTGATTGAGGACCTTAACCGAAAAAGTGTGAGAGTAAGTTAACAAAGGTAATGTTGAATAACCTGCCAAGCGAACAAGAATACATGATCGGCAGTCAGGCTAGAGAGTATGTAAAGGAGTAAGATTATATTGGTCAATTACTCATAGTGAACCCTGATCATGAGACGGAAATTTACATTAGAATGGAAATGGGTCGGAGTGCATACGGCCGGCATTACCAAATCGTGACCGGCAGCTCACCGCTGTCGTTGAAAAGAAAAGAGTACAATCATTCCATTCTTCCAGTACTATCATATGGGGTAGAAACATTGAGGTTAACAATGAAGTGTGAGAATAAGTTAAGGAGCGCTCAGACAAGCGATTAAACGAAAAATGTTATGCCTATATAACGCTAAGAGAGAGGAAGATAGCACTGTGGATCAGAGAACAAACGGGGGTTAGTTGAAATTAAGAGGAAACATCGGAGCTGGGCAGGCTTAATTTATAGTGCAGATAATCGGTGGTCTATTAGAAGTACAGAGTGGGTGCTAAAGAAAAGGAAGCGCAGTCGGGGACGGCGAGACATTAGGTGGGGTAATAAAATCAGGAAATTCGCAGGCATAACTTGAAATAAGCTAGCACAGGTCAGTGGCAATTCGAGATCGCTGGGAGAGGCCTTCGCCCTGCAGTGGACATAAAGGTACGCTGATGACGTTTTAGGACTTACAAAATTCGTGCGGAATTTTAACGGACTGTTGCTCTTGAGCCGCATTTCGCTTCGTACTGCGAGGCCGCGTTCGCATGTTTACAGAAGGGCGTCGGGAGCCGCTTGGATTCCACCCAAGCGGCACATACCATACCACCTTGGCATCGTACCATATGTGCAGTGACTGCTCTGAACAAAGTGCGCCAGTGTTGCAAGATCGACGAGTTGAACCTATTTGATCCGAAACCAGCTAAATGTGGAACCGCTATGTGCTTCGAGTACGGTGCTGTGCAGTATTCTGACGCGCACTTGAAAATTTATGGCAACGTTGGCACTGAGCATCGTGGTGATGTTGACTGATTAGCCTTGACTTCTATGAGGGGCCACTTGGGCTGTGGCAGACAGTGTAATTAAGGGTTCCAGGCCCTGACATCGCGAACCTATGATTTATTACTGGTCTCCAAAATTTATTTGTACGCCCGTTTGTGCATTTCGCCTCTGTCGGAATGCGGTCGCCTGAACCGGCAAGAACAAACTCTTGACCTGGAGCGCGGCATCATCCTGCTTTGTCAGCTGAGGAGAAGCTAAGAAGAAGCGATGAACGCTGATACGATCGCTGATACGCTGATAGGCAGGGAAGCTTGCAGGTGCGGATGTTACGTAGTGAAGTTTTCTGTCATAATTTGGGAGTATTGATAGTCACGGCTTCTTTCTACATTTCTTTTTTAGGGCTACTTTAATAGCTCTCCATGCCCTCGAGAGTGATTCTATGCGAAGGGAGCACGCGTTTCGTCGTCGGTTGGCGCTTGGCAACGTCGTCGACCAGTTCCTTAGACGGTATGGGCTGGCGAGGTAGCTGATAATGAGCCTATGCGCGGCATTAGAACCGCACCTGTAACAGTGTGCAGCGCGATCACATACCATACCGATGAACGTACGGGTGATGTACCCTTTGCCTTGAGGCCATACAAACCATATATTACGGAACTTTCGGTTTTAATTCCTTAATTAATATCGAAATAAAGACATTTAGTAGGTTTGTAATAGGATGGTGGTGGTGGTGATGTATACACGCGGAGTAAGCCTGGCAGACCTGGCCGCCAATTGCTCCGACTGAGCGTCTCTTTCTGCGCCAAATATGTCGCCATGTGTCCAGCAGTCCTGTTTCTCACAGAAATGTGGGCATAGTGCGTAACACTTTCACCGCAATTCTTTTGACGGCGGTGCGGTGAACGGGCGACCGCGGTTGAGCTTGTCGGCGCTGTAGCAGACGCCCGGAAAAGGAAGCTGTCGAATAGGGGTGTGCAGTGATTTGTCGGAAGAGCATAGCCTCAACTGCAGACGCGTGATGTGCAATCGCGATATCGGGCAACCGCGCTTCTTTCATTCCTTGTCGTTTAATCCGAGCTATGCTTCCTCATCGGTCTCATACGATGTCGTAAGTTAACTGCGCTGCCACTTCGGTGGCACGCTTATCTTAGCGTAAGAACTTTTTCGCTACGAAAGTGCGTAAGAACGGCGCAGCTTAGTGAATTCCGCCCCTGAAATTTATTCTGAATAGCCGGAGACTGCCCCGTTCCGAAAGGAATAGAAGATGGCTGACCGCTGATCGCCTTGGCACTGGCGACTCTGAGCTGCTAGGGAGCATGGATTTATTTGAGTCTAATAAAAAATTTTGCGTGGCAGTATAACGCTATCGAGCCCTTTCGACCCGTATACGACATCGCTTTGCCAAGACTTCTTTGCTGACGATCCGTTCTGGCGGCAATTTTAAACATCCGTTGCACGCCGCCGTCATTTTGGACCAGCGACCGCAAGTAAGGGGAAGCGGACCAATCACAGAAGCCGGCACAACACTCTTTATCCGGTTATCTACTTTCGCTATGCTCGCGCAGCCCCATCGAAACCCTCTCCACTTGGGCGTGCTCCTCACTTCTTGCCAGCCAATTCCGTAAGAAAAGCTGCTCAAAGTAGACAATGCTATTTGCTTTGAAAGCAAAAAGAGTAACCTCCTATAAACGAGGAGCGTGCTTGATTGGGCTTTTGGGCGAGGAGCGTCTTTGATTGGGCCGATGCTTTCGTCGGCGTTTACGTAAGTTTGACGTCAGGAGATTGGAATAAAATAGATTGGAATAGTTTTACGTTATAGGGCCCCCATTTATGAAATCTTCCCTCCGCGATTGGTCAAACATTTTTCGGGCCACGCGCATTTCGCTTGTTCGTCACGCGACGTGACAAAAACCGCGAAAACTCCCCATCTGGTGTGACGTGTACACACTGCTTATGCATGATTAGACCGAACAAAATAACAATTCTTTCCGATCTATACACTTTTTCGCCATTAGCCATCCGCTATCGGAAAAACGTTTTGTGGCGATGCCCACTTCACCTGCCTATCACGCGACGTCACAAAACCGCCAAAATTCCCCACGTCGAAATGAAGTATTGAAGATGCATTATTATGCCGAAGAAAACTGAATTTTTTTCCGGATAGGCGGAGGCTGCCCCGTTCCAGAATCAATAAAGGTGGCTGCCCGCCTATCGCTCTGACACTGGCTACGTGGACCTGCCGGGCAGAATGCATTTGTGTGCATATATTTAAAAAAATAGAAAAGATGGAATAACAGTCGATTTAATCAAAGATGGAGAATATATCATACTTGAAAAGCTCGCGGTCCTTTATACACAATGCCTCACGACTTCAAGTGTACCAGAAAGCTGAAAGAACGCCAACATTATACTCATCCATAAGAAGGGAGACGTATAAAGAATTGAAGAATTATAGATCCATTAGCTTGCTTTCAGTAATGTATAAAATATTCACCAAGATAATTTCTAATAGAATCAGGGCAACACTTCAGTCAACCAAGAGAACTGGCTGACTTCAGGAAGGGATATTCTACGATGGATCATATCCATGTCATCAATCAGGTAATCGAGAAATCTGCGGAGCACAATCAACCTCTCTATATGGATTTCATAGATTATGAAAAGGCATATAGGATATACAAAAGTATGGATAATAAGGAACACCCCAAAAAAGAGTCACTTGGCCAGATTCAATATTGCATGTACCAAAACAGCTTACAGACTCTTGTGAGAATCACAAGTATCTTGTGCGCAACATTTTGAACGATATTTCGGATATATCATTGTTATCTCTTGACAAATCATTTAGTAAAAATGACAAGCGAAATTTCAACAATTGTTTTCTATAGGGCGTACCGCATACATCAACTTTCCACTTTTCAGGTTTACGTGTGTTGTATAAAGTCCCGCCAAGCTACCTAATGTATGAATAGTTAAGCGGAAACCCCCTAGGTGGAGAGAAGTAAAAAAATGGAAAATTAGACTTGTCTTTGCTTCGAGTTGTTGATACATTGAATTTCGCCGTGTCATCTGCTAGCCATTTGGTTAGCTCAGATGGTAGAGCGGCTCACTTTAGGGAAAAGGTCTTAATATCTCTTTTCACTGGTTACCAGGCCATTGCGGTATCATTAGAAATGATGACGCAGATAAGGCAGCTCGCACATCAAACCAAGAAGACCGCCGCGTCCCCATTCTTCTCTCAAGGACCGACGCTGCGAGACAGCTTCGCATTTTAGGACGCACACTCTCGTTAGCTGAGTGGAATACTGCACATAGAAGGCGCACCAGACTGCACAAACTAAACCCTTCGCTGGAACTCGGACCCCCAGCCGGACTGCACCGACGTGAGGCGTCTCTTCTGTGTCGGTTGTGGTTGGGAGTTGCCTTTACGAAAGCTTATTCAACACTAATTGGAATGGCTGACAGTCCTGCATGTGATGTCTGCGGATGCGAGGAGAACATTGACCACTTATTGTGCCGCTGTCCTCAATTTGAAGCAGAAAGACAATCTATGACTAACGCATTCAGGAAACTAGATGATCGTCCTCTGAGTGAACATATTATACTAGAACACCGTCCCCACCGATCATCGGCTCAGAAGGCAGTGAAGGCACTTTTGTGCTTTCTGAGAGCGTCTGGTTTCTACGAGCGCCTTTGACTCTGCAGTACGGTCCGTGCACGTCTACATACCCCCACTCTCTCTCTCTTCCCCTTCTCCCTTCCCCCAGCGTAGGGTAGCCAACCGGACTCTTGACTGGTTAACATCCCTGCCTTCCTTATATATATATATATATATATATATATATATATATATAGAGAGAGAGAGAGAGAGAGAGAGAGAGCGGCTGCCACGGAAAGGCGGTGGTCGCGGGTTCGAGTCCCGGACCAGGACGAATTTTTCAACTGCGAGGCTTTCCTTTCGAGGAACCCATATGGTTTTTTCTTCGCAGCAATTGCTACGATTAATGGGTGGATGTCTCAGTTTCCATTTAGTTACTTCTCTCCACCTAGCGGGTTTCCGCTGAACTATTACGTCAAACACTTGTCTTTCCGGCTGCCCCGGAAAAGCGGTGGTCCCGGGTTCGAGTCCCGGACCAGGACGAACTTTTCTTCAACTGCGAGGCTTTTCTTTCGAGGAACCCGTATGGGTTTCCTTTGTATAGTAGAATACAACTTAAAAAAATAGCACTTGGCAACAAAGGCACGCGGACCGCGCGGGGTTGTGTTACTCCGCCAGCCAATCATAGAAGCATAAAAAATCGTCGTCATCCGACATTTTCAACATGGCGTCGTACTTGATACGACTGTACTTGTCGTACTTGTACGTTCCACTGTAATGGTTAAGTGAAAACAAATAAAATTACGCGTTTATAATTTTATTTTTGTGGTTACCGCTTTATTTGGGTAACAGGGAAAGCTTGAAGTACGAACTATTTGCAGCCTCGCGGAGGAACAGTGGCTGGCGGTTATGAGGGCGTGGGCGGGGCTTCACTGCAGACTTAAGTTGTATCTGACTATAGCAATTGCTACGATTGGGTGGATGTCTCATTTTCCATTTAACTATCTAATATATTGTTACGCTTAGATAGGTTAGATTTGTAATGTCGAGCAAGCCTGTAGGTAAAGAATGATTTCACACTGATAATGTTGAATTTCTGAAATAATTCCGCACTGTGTGAGCTAGCAGATACTTTTAAAGCTATGCGAACGACTCATTTTTGTAGCCGATGAAGTCTGTTTATGTTTTCGAGGGTTGTCGTGGACCAGACTAGGGCGCCATAACTCATAATCGAGCAATATAAAGAATTATATAATAAGATATTTACCGACACTGGAAAAGATGAACAGCGACGGCGCATAAAGTCCGTCGTACGAGAAACTTCCCCGACAAGGTAATTAACGTGATGGGCAAACAACTGAAAAAACAACTGTCCGCAGGTGGGTTCGTTCCCCACCTGCGGACAGTTGTTTTTTCATCCACTTTAATTTCTGTTAATTTATCATTTTCTTTAATATATATATATATATATATATATATATATATATATATTACCTTTAAAAACAGTACACTTGAAACTTCGTGTGACCTCGGCAGATTGTTCACTGAAGTGACGAGCTTATATGAGTATTTGCAAGACCTCAGAGTAGGAGTCGATTCAGTTTTACAGCCTGAGTCCCCTCGACTGGTGTCTCTTGGTTGAGCCATGCGACAAGCGAATTCAGTTAAACACGTTAGGGACATACATGTGTTTTGTGTGTATTAAGTCGCACAAGTACGCATCTATGAAAAAATCAATATAACGCCTTGTAAAAGATTTAATACAAAAGATACAATCAAGAAATCTCTTCCTGACGAAAGGTCAGTTATTGAGAAGATAAGACATAACATATGTAAAAATTAAACGATATATAACAATTTCTGAACACAACTTATGACTAGAATTATTAGCAAAAGTATAATGTTATTCCATAACGCAATAGTTTCATTACTTGTAAAGCATGCCTTATGCCACTGGTTTCGTTTATTTTCCGGAGGCAGAACAAAGGATTATAGAATAAAAATTATCAGGTGCCCAAATAAATAAACATAGTAACAAATAAATCAATAAGACAGCGATATCTCAAAAGCGTGAAAGGACTTGATAGCAAATATAGGAACAACGTGGATTGTGTTATTGAGAGGCAAATGCAGCATACGACGAATAAAAATCAATAAGGAAAATGCACAGCATGGACTGAGGAGTTTTACCAATAGCGCCACCACGCGTCTTTTCTTACCCAAATGCGCTCACTCTGCTTGCAGTGTTATGGACCCCATTTTCGTTCCTTTGTATAACTTTTTGCGTTGTTTTCTAAGCCAGGTGGTTTGCTTTGACTTGTAAGTTGGTGCCTTTCTCTCTCCTATTATTATCAGTTCGTTGTCTGATGCGATGATTTCACCATCATTGAAAAAGTGTTCGTTCGGGCACTTGATCTGGAAATGAAGTCGTCGGCAATCTTATTCAAATTGATTTTGCGGGAGAGTTCTTTGTGGGCGTACAAAATTTCCAGATGGTTCAAACGGGCTTGTCCAGTCGTCGACCGCAAGTACATTTTCAGTCGCCGAAGGCAAGAAAAGACCTCTCGGATGTGGTCGACGAGACCGGTATGGCCAACGCAATTTTTTTAGCTTGGCCATTTCCGGCAAAAGGTTTCGCAGGTGTTCGCCCTTGCCCCCGTAAACATGTGCACGACGTCCCCAAATGTGTGGAATGATGCCGACCTTTCCTGGCTTGAAATGTCAGTCAGCATATCTCTGTGCAAAATCAGGCGTCCTGGTTCAAGGTCGTCACCGTAGAACTATGTTATATATGTTTCGTCTTCCTTCCCTATGGCAAGCTGCTCAATGTGGGACATACGCTGCCACATATCAGGTGGATACATGTAGTTTAACGAAGACAGCACTGTCTCAAGTACTTTATGGAACCTCTGGCGGTACATGTCACTCGCTGATGGAAACACGTGAGCTGAGGAACCTTCTTGATAGCGGCGTGGAGTCTTCTTTTGCCTAGCCGCTAGAACACACGGGTCCTCAACTTCTACTTTTCCTGCCTCTGCCATACATATGCAGGTCACGCGCTTCATTTTGGAGTTATAGTGCGCCGAGTTCAAGCTTGGGCCATCCGAGATGGCTGGTCCCTTCGCGTGCGCTGTCTCCCTGCGCGCCTAATGTTATGTTTCCGATAGTGCTTATACGGTGGAAAATACGCTTCCTTTTCAGCGTCAGACGGGTTCTGGCGAAGTACCGATAAACGAGGTGCCCACTATTGGTTTTGTCGTTGGTGCTCACGCTGTGTTTGTAGCGAGTGCACATTGCAACGTCCGCAGCCGCGGTAGAAGCGAGCTCGACGCCTGTTTTCTATTTCTCCTTTTATTGCGGCAATTGTATCGGCACTCGATCCAGGCAAATTTTCGCTGTCGTCATCGCCGTGATATTCCGTATAAAGTCCAAAAGTCATATTAGTGAGCGACCCATACACTACGGGTGCGAGAAAAAGCCCGTAACGCTGAGCCGTAACAATTCATGACATTATCTTCCCACGCGCTCAATATTCGGGTTAGTTGGAGGTCACGTGATCAAATGCGCGCATGGCGAGGAGAGCACGTGTCTTCTCATCTAGCCCTGCCACAGCTGCAAATTACTGTGTGCGGTTGACGCTTACGCGGCCCGCGTGCCGTATCCAATTGTTGGTAATCATTGGGGGGTGCAATGATCAAGGGCGAGCAGGGATGGCTGCTAACTTCATGCGCACTGTCTTCCTTCTTAGGCTGTTTTTGCGCGCCCCAAGTGCAAGGTCGCATAGCCTAGGTTAGGAGACAGGGGTAATTGGAGATCGCTGACAGAAGCCGTCCTGTAGTGGACATAAAATGTGCAGATGATGATGATGAATCTAATTTTCGGAGTCGCGTGAATCGCATGGCTGTACGAACCACTCCCCCCGCGCTGCCAGCGTTCTTCATAATGCCAGCACTGCGATAGCGACTGCTCGTGGTCATCCAGCGGGATATTTACAGGTTTACATGGTCCGTGCATTGCACGATGTTTGTTATTTCAATTAGTGAGTAAATGTTACTACAATTCGTATAGGCGATATAACCAACGTAGAGACTCCTGTGAGGGCCGCACTTTTTTGCCGCAATTTTGACGAGCCTTACAAGGGACCGGGCCATTTTATCTAATTTTCCCAACTACGAGTATGAAATCCGCCGTAAGCCTCCACGATCGTTTTGACCCTTTTCGCGGCGCTCCTGTGGGCGCTGCCATGTTTGATCACGTGATGACGGCTCCATTGCTTGCCTCAGCCGCCTCCGTTGCCTCCGCGTTTACAATGCAAGCGCGTGACGCCGGCGCGGCGCAGCAAACCTCTGTTTCGACGCGTATCGTAGACGGTGACTGCGTGCACGACACGAAGCTTTGGCCACAGCTTTATAGGACATGTGTATACGGTGCTTGTACTAAAAGCGGTGCTAGAAATGTATTCCAAGCTGTCCAAATTTTCCGCTTATGTATTAAATCGGGATCAGTGTGCTCTGTGTTCTTTATTTGGCAAACATTTTGAACCAGCGGCTTGTCATATTTCTGACTCAGTAAGGTTCCTCGGTGCGGCCACTATCTGATTGTTTATTTTCAGCGTAATCACTCGCGGGTATGCTCTGCTGCGATAAATTTGTTCTTGCTGCGCACAAAGCTTGGAATTTAAATGTTCTGTACTTTGTGGTAGCTCGTAGCAAAGACGTATTATCGCTAGTCCATCGCTTACTCTGTGGACCGTCACGAAACATTCAGCTTCTAACATTCGTGTCTTGTCGGTGTAGTCGCCGTCACTCATGCTCCGGCACATTGATTCAAGTGTGCGCCTATTCACTCACACGTTGGCGATAGGGTGGGCGTAAGTTTTCTTGCGAGTAAGGGTGGATGTATGTAGATAACGTTCGGGAAACTTAATATGCCAGTAAGTGGCACTACTTCATTTTGTAACGAGCGGTACTCACTCCCAAGTGCCGACGTTCCGGAGTTGAAGTCCTTTCTTTGGAGGTTAGCTATACAGCGCAGGCGGATTAATTATATTTTTTTATCCTTGAGGAAAGCCGTGCATCGCGAAGGGCGGCAACACAGGCAGTCCTTATCCAGCAGCTGCGACACAGGTTGATTCCATTCATTAATATGTGAATCACTATTTTTGCAGCGAACTACCGCACACGTCTTCCCTTTATCGTAACACATTTTGCAGTATGTATTGGACACAGTGCATTAGCGCACACCCAGTTGCATTTTCGACAGCTGATCGCACAGTACCAGGGTAGACGCAGTAATGGTTTCGTATTCGTGCGCATTCGCTGAGGCAACGTATGGCGCGCCGCCGAAAGCGCCATCTCGTTCCTCTAGAGCAAACTGCTCCGCGAAAAGGGTCAATGGTCGTGTACAACTTTGGAAGGCAGCGGCATTTGCCACTCAAAGGCAGATGCACACGAGCATCCACCAATGGGCGTGCACTCTAGACTGACGTCATGAGACGGACGGCTGGTGACCCCGCCGACGGAGGACATGGCAGCCCGCGCTTCAAGCTGGGCCGAGTCGCGTCAGCGGGACTATTTCTTTAGTCGCGGTGGAAATAGGCTGCTGCGCTTCAGTGGTCAGGGCGGGGCGTCTTTTTTTTTTTTTTTTTTTTGTATAGTTGCGACGCGTGAAAGTACGCTGCGCGGGAAAATTCGCAGTGGAGCGCGATCGGAATCGCGCCGAACGCGATTGCTTCTCGGTTGGATTAAAAAAAAATATTTGCTTTCAAGTTGGAGGTGCGGCTCTTACACGGATTTATACGGGAAGAATCTTTTTCGTGTAATTGTCTTATGCTTCGCTATTATTAATACTGCTTCGCCTTTCCGGCAAAACTGCAGCCTCTTTCATTTATTTATTTATTTATTTATTTATTTATTTATTTATTTGTTTGTTTATTTATTTATTTATTTATTTATTTATTTATACAACAAAGGTCCCAACAGGACATTACATGAGGGGTGGACACGGAGAAGGCGGAAATGATGATGATGACATTACAAAAATGAGTCACAACACTCGATGGTAGATCTAAAGCGCGCTGTATCGCGGATGAGTGCAGTTTGTCTAGGAAGGCCATTCCAGTCTCGGGCAGTTCGTACGAAGAATGACTGCAGGAACGTAGTGGTGCGGACTCGTGGCGGGATTACCGAGTTCGGATGGCCTGTTCGACGAACACGATGAGCCAGCTGGATCAGCTCGCTGTCACGAGGTATATGGAATAAAAAAAAAAAAACTGTGATAGAGGCATAGGCGAGAGATGCGACGACGAGAGACAAGAGGCAACAAGTCTAGTTTTGATTTTAGCGATGAAACGCTAGTGTGATGTGAGTAATCTGAAAGAATAAATCTAGCAGCACGGTTCTGAACAGATTCGAGAGCTTTAGTCAGATTAGTTTGGTAAGGGTCAAAGATAGCACATGCATATTCAAGTTTTGGTCGCATGAACGTTTTATAGGCAACCGATTTTACTGGTGGCGGTGACATGAAGAAATTACGGCTAAGATAACCAAGAGTTTTGTTAGCTGAGTTGATTATGTGGGTTACATGATTTGTCCAGGACAAATTTTTGGAGAGGTGAATGCCTAAGTACTTGAAGGAGTCAGTGGTAGATATAGTACTGTTATTAATCTTGTAGGCAGGGGCGGATGTAGTTAGGTCGGCGCTGGAATGAAATGTGTACAGTCTTACTAGTGTTCAGGGACATGAGCCAAGTAGCACACCAGTCTTGAATATGAAAGAGATCCTTTTGAAGGGAAGTTACGTCAGCGAGGTTATTGATAGGACGGTACAATGCACAATCATCAGCAAGAAGACGTATTACAGAAGTTACAGTAAATGGCAGGTCATTAATGTAGATTAAAAATAGGAGGATGTAGGAATAGTAGAAGCTCTGCTGCGCATGACTGCTATTGATTCTGATTTCGAGTGAATCCGGCTTGACCTCACTTCGGTTACTAAGTTAATTATATATGTTTATGGCCTCTGCATGCACGTTGCGATGTTTCCATCCCCAATAAATGTTGTAAATTATTATAAGTTTTTTTTTTCATGAGTCGCTAGCATTACCTACTGGAAAGAGAAGCAATGCTGAGACACATATCATTCACGTGCATTTCACACACCGCTGATAAAAGACTCTGCCTAAGGGGTCACTGAAGACTGCAGGTCTTTTTCAGTGGCAAAAAAGTGCGCAAAGCTATTTGTAGTGAGTTGAACATAAAGCAACATATTTATTTTCTAGACATAGGCTATCCATTTCATTAGAAATAATTGTTAGTTGGCTGCCTCTTTCTCTTTCAAAATATCATAAATTTTGTCCTGTGTACACATTGAAATATAACGTGATGATGATGAATAAACTTTTACTGGGCCCACAATATATTGGTGGTGTCCACGGGCACCAGACGGGGTGGTTCCCTAGATACGGGACCCATATGTTCCCAGCAGCTCCTGGCCCCTGTCCGTCAGTGCGAGCTGAATCGGTAGGGTGGGGCTGGATAACAAGGTAACGTGTCTCTGCATGGTGTTCACACTGGAAATTAAAATAACATGTTGAAGTGAAAAAAATATGGATTTGGGAGCCGCCGTTGGTGCTTCTAATGCGCTTGTTTTCCTATTGCCAGGATTTTCAGAAATAAAGCGAAATTATGAATAAAAGCAGTGCACGTCCACGTCAACAATGATGCAGTTAGCTTTTAGCGACAGTAACGTTTTAAGGGAAAATGTAGAGGCAACTCTAAAAGAAACCATAAACGGTTTGGGTAAGAGGACTCTGGTAATGACATTTTAGGAGCGGGAGGGGGGGGGGGGGGGGCTTCGGCATCGCAGGGGGGGGGGGGGGCAGAGCGCCGGAGAACCCCCCCCCCCCCGTAGTCGGCGCCTATTCCTTTGTCCAAACGCACTGAATTAAGTGATCGAATTGGGCGCCGCCGGGAGAGCGCACAAGGCAGCATAATTCGAGCGACGTAAATGGCTGATCTTGAGATCTGGCTGGTTGCAGTGGTGACACCAATCTTGAAATCCCGGAAGCCTGCCACAGCCCTATCATCATATAGGCCGGTGTCCCTCACTTCCGCCGCCTGCAAGGCGATGGAAAGGGTGGCACTGGCACGCCTAGAGTGGATTGCGTCCCAACTCCAGTACTTCCCGGAGCAGCAGACAGGCTTCAGGCGCCAACGATGCACGGCAGACTCTATCTCCGATGTGGTGGCCACCCTGGAGGATGCCAAAGCCACGGGGGACGTGGCAATGTTGATGCTTCTGGACGTCAAGAGTGCCTTTGACGGACTTCCACACGCGGTCATCGAGGCCTGCCTAGACCGCCTCGGCCTGAGCGGCTGCCTCAGAAGCTTCATTTCCGCATTCCTGACTGGCAGAACCTTCCGGGTGCGCGTTGGACAGGAACTCAGCGAGCCCAGGGATATCTCGACTGGCGTCCCACAGGGATCGGTGCTCAGCCCTTTCCTGTTCAACATGGCTCTCGTGGGCCTACCCGCATATCTCCCGGCGGACCCACGGTTCCCTGTTCACTGCTCCATTTATGCCGACGACGTGGCACTCTGGACCCGGGGGCCGAGGAAGTCCATGCCATGCATTCGGTGCTCGCTACAACGGGACTAGATGCGGTGACCGCATTCCTTGGTAGCATAGGCCTCACCATCTGCACAGCCAAGACCGAGGCCATGCTGATTCATCCACTGGCCTCAGCTAGACGCTACACCAAGCAGCTGAAGATTGCTGGCCGTGCCCTACCTTGGCAGCAAATGTTCACTTACCTGGGACTCGCCATTGACCACCGGCTCGCGTGGATTCCTGCAGACAAAGCAGCCACTACCAAGGTGCTCCGCGTGCAGGGAGCTGTCAGCAAGCTGCAGCAACATGGCCGTGGCTGCAACACTAAGTGGGCGCTGCGGCGGAACCAGGCCGCAGCAACGTCCGTGCTCTTGTATGCCCTTCCATTGGTCAACCTCACACCGGCCAGGAGAGAGCAGCTGGAGGGTCTGCACAGAGGTGCTATTAGGAGCATCCTGGGGCTCCCAAAGTATTCACCGGTCGCTGCAACGCTGGCAGAGGCTGGTGAATGGCCCCTCTCGCTGAGGATGCTTGAACGCGCCCTGGGGCACATTGACCGCCTTCATCGTGCTCTGGATGGCGGAGACCTGCTGGCTAGACTCAGACTGCGGGCAGCCAGCCATCCTCACGGATGGGAGGTCTGCGCCTGCTGTACGAGCAGGTGATCACGGACCCCCCTGTGACAATCGCGCTGCCTCCACCACACCATCGACCAACGAACGTCCACATCTCGCTTAATAAAGCGCATAAACGACAGACACCAGCTGCAGCACTGCAACAGGCTGCAGCCTGCAAACTCCACGAGGATCTGGAAGGAAGTCTGCTGGTTTACACAAATGGATCAGTCCTGGCGAACGGATCGGCCGCTGCAGCCTGCACCATCCCGGCAAGGCGGTCAGCGGACAATGTCGGATCCCCTTCGCCGCGAGCTCCACCGCGGCAGAACTAGCGGGGCTCCACCTAGCCGCCGATGTCCTGGCTGAGGGCCCTCCTGGGCAAACGGTGGCAGTGCTCTGCGACTCGAAGCCAGCGCTCCAGAGCCTAATCAACCACCGCCGATCAGGGCTTACGGGGGCCCTGCTCAGCTCGAAGTTCTCGGCATTGGCTGCCGCGGGGGTCACCATCTCATTTCATTGGCTGCCTTCCCATGTGGGAATAGCCGGTAATGAGGCAGCGGATACCCTCGCCAAAACCGCCCACCATCCTGAAGTGCCGCTCACACGAGCAGTCGCTTCCTCGGATTTTTCAAGGCAGCGCCTGAAAAAAACTGGTCACGACCGTCCACCCGGATGCCGGAGTGGCAAATGGCAACGGTCCCAGGCCACTTCCAGAGTGTGGCCTTACCAGAAGGGAACGCGCAACGTTGCTTCGACTGCGCACGGGCTGTGTCTGGACGGCGGCGCGGCTGCACGCCAAGAGACGCTCCACCTCACCGGTCTGTGAACGTTTCGGCGACCCCGAGACCCTCGAGCACCTTCTCTGTGCTTGCCCAGCGCTGGCACAGGACCGCTCAAGGGTCATCACTGCCTACAGACAACAAGGGTCTACCTGCTGCGACAACCAGCGACCTCCTGTTCCCGTCGCCTCCCCACCTCCGAGCTCTCCACAGCCTTTTGGAGTTTGTGGAACTGAACGGAATCTCCGCCCATCGCTAAGCGCTCGTCCCTAGCAGGCTATCGCCTCCATCACCAGCCTCCTCCATGATCGGATGAGACTCTTGCTGCTTCTTCTTCTCTTCCCTTCCTTTCAACATCTTTATCTCCTTTTTCCCCTTCCCCTGACGCTGCGCCGTGCTCCTTATTGGGCAGCAGAAATAAGCATTACTTTCTTCTTCAATAAAATCACTACTACTACTACTCTGTGCGCGTCTATATTTTTTCTTTTCCTGTATGAATGATTTTCTGTGGTCGGCGCGAGCGCTGCTAGAAACGCAGCAGGCGTCGTGTTGCGCGACCGCAATACAACGCGGCAGGCGTCGCCGTAAAGACGAATTTCGCGTTCGGCGTCCACCGTGCAGTACTAAGCCGCTTTTGGGTTCGTATTTGATTGTCTGGCCCCATACCGGAAACAGCAGCTGCCGTTGATGGTCGGATGCTATCTACGCGGATTCGCCGTTTCAGGAGGTGAGGAAGAACATGGCGGCCGATGGAGGTAGATGTCGCTATATACTTAAAAAAGAGCAGAAAATCCAGGGACTTTACTTCGACCAAGGCGCAGTGTTCCCTGTGCCCTAGAGCGCAGGAAAGCAAGCCTGCTTCGATAGTACAATTAGGAGAACATGGAAACCAGCTGCGTTGACGGAGTGTGCTGCAAAGCGGAAGCGGTAAAACACAGAATAAAGTCACAACGACAAGGAACAAAATAAAATTGCTGAAATAAAGAAAATTACGCAGAATCTCCCCAGGGAGTTATCCGAATGATGCTTAAGCATTTCGTAGTAGCGACGTGGTGTTGAGTGCTGACACTCAACACTGCTGATAATCCTATCACTGCTCAGCGGCTGCGGTCGTCTTGGCGCAATTACGGTAAATGCGACAGCGCTGCAGCGACAGGAACTGCTGCGGAAGGCGACGCAACGTGAACTGATGAGGCAAGCAAACTATTGGAGTTCGGCGCCAGGTGCGCTGATGACGTTCCGATCCCAAGCCACGGCTGCTCCACAGTTCTGGTACAGTGCCTAGAACAAGTATATTCTAGGCACTGTAGTTCTGGCTTACTAAAGGTGTGCCTAGTACGTGCGCGATTGCACACGTCACGTAGTCACAGAGACGCGCTTGTGAGCCTGCTCGCGCATTCGTCGTCGTCGTCTTCTTCCACAGATGGCCAACTTGAAAGCGATCATCTTACGCGAAGAACGGATGGACGCACCCTTTCTTCGGAAAGTTTTCTCGTGGCGTAGCCATAGAAATGCTTGCGCATTTAAAGCAACATTGCCGAAATATTTTGGCGTCGGTACCAGCCGGTGTCAGGCGGCTTCGGCCGGCGTAGTGGTCAATGCGACGCTGGGGCGACGCTCGCTCGACTCCGAAGCCTGCTCATGCCAGATCACAGCGCTTACGCCCGAAGTGGCTTTCAAAACATGAAAGCCGGCAAAACTCGATCCCAGCGCAGACGCCGAAAATTCTTCACAAACTTGTTCCTTGTCGTTGGGCCTTAAGGAGTACAATACGTGTGTTAGATAGTTTGCACATACGTCATAGCGGAAGCCATCTTTAGGTTCCAGCAGGTCGAGAAGTGGCGTAATCAAGAAACCTGACAGCAGGACAGGCGCGTCTTGCGTCGAATGTCAAAGCGATAACAGTGATAAACTTGGAAAAAACAGTCGCCGTCAAAAAGTATAAACAGTGTGCGCGTGATAATACGGTGCACTGACGTCATCGTAGCCGCCATCTTTAGGTACAAGAACGGTGGGAACTGCCTCCGTGACGTCACATGAAAACACCATCCCCCTCGGCGACAGCTCGCTGGAGTTATGACCTGCTGATTCAGACGAGTTTTACAATTAAGCAGCGACGCGTACCACCAGATTTTGTTATAATGGGCGAAAGATTGTCAGTAAAAATCTTCATGTACATTTAAAGGATATCTTTGCTACCCTAAAGGTAGATTTCAGTTCAATGCATGGATATTTTTAAGGGGAATTCCGACTACATTGTCATGTTTATTTGTTCGTCTTAACCCGCTTTGATGTAACAAAGTTTGACCTTACTTCCATACGAGAAATCAGTTGTAGGGGTCGTTATTCTAGCTGGAGTCATCGTTGTAGTCGTTGTTGATGGTGTTTTATTTATTTTTAATTCAGAGGATTTGACGAAAGGCAAAGTGATTAAAAATAAAAGCACGAGCCCAATTCCCCTCTCGAGAAAATAGGGATAAGCGAAGCTTGTGGCAAGATGACGCTGTCGCAGGCGTTCCGCTTCGTTTGCTATAAACTCAGGGTCGGCGGCTTTTTGCTGACGTTTGGCGTAAACATCGCGCTCCCGCAACTCGGGGTCTGCGGCTCTTCGCTGACGTATCGCCCGGGCTTCGGATGCCATCACGCTAGAATGGGCATGACGACAACGACCCCTTTCCGGAGCGAGTTCACAGCAACGTTGCTCAAACGCAGCCTGCTCCTCGGCGGAACACAAGACGCGGTGCCTTCCCATCCGCGCGCCGAAACTGATAGGAGTCGAGCGAAGCCCGGCGGAGCGCGTGCCAACTACCTTTCCTTCCCTTTCCATCCCCGCAACACACCAAACAACCCAGATTGGTCGCGCGCGTCACGTGATCCGGCGCCGGCGCAAATTTCTTTGCACCTGCTCTACTCTGGGAGCAACCGTGTTTTAGCGTGACACCAGCAGCACCGCCGACACTTGTGCGGCAATACAAGTTTCACTTGAAAAAGGTAAACAGCTTCCAACTATGCATTGTGCAAGAACTGTAGCACTGCCTCTGCAAACTTATTTTCCATCACCGAACGGTGGTACTTTTCGAGTAGGTCTGGTGGTAGTTGTTGGCGTTGTCATTGTTGCTGTAGTTGTTTCAGTTGTTGTTTCGTCATTGTTGCCATTGTTGTTGTAGGTATTGTTTTGTTGTAAGTGTTTTTCTTGTCGCCGCGTCGTCATTGTGGTTGTTGTCGGTTGCAGCTGTTGTTGTCATTGTTGTAGTTGCTATCGTTGTAGTACTTGTTGCCGTTGTAGCTGTTGTAGTTGTAGCTGTATTTGTTGTTGTTGTCATCGTCGTCGTCCTCATTGTCGCGCACCCATGCCTGCTGTGGATGCCCGTAATAAGCTCTTATTATGGCCATGGACGAAGACCACAAGATAGGAAGTGCAAGCTTAGAGAAGCCCCGTATACGAGCCAACCCAAACATTACGAATGGTTAATTATGGGCAATAGGTTTACCAGGCCATTTAGGCAACTCCTTCACGAAGGAGGCCTGCACGCATTTGGTTAACCATGATATGAAATGCTGTAGCACAAATTGTGTGGTCAAAGGAAAGAAAGTGAGAGACAGACTCTGCAACTTGTGCCATTTCACACCCTCCTCCTTTGAAGACGCGAGTCGCAGCATGATTAAGCGGTTACTTTCATTTCTTGCATTCTAAAGCAAATATAAACTATATGACAGTTAGTTCACATAAAATATCGTTCAATCACTGTTCCATTTATTTGAAGCTCACAAGCACATCATGCCATGCTTTCTCTATCACGAGTAAGATACGTGGGTTATCAAATAAAAAAATTGCAATAACTCCCCCAGCTTGGTTACCCGTACCTGTTCTGTGCTTTCAGAGGTGTTGCCTTCAAGTATGTCGCCTACCATCGTGGTCAAGATGATGCCGTGCACAGTGCAGGTGATCCATGGCGCAGCTTGACTACGCAGCCTCCTCGTAAGGAATACCACACCCATAAATACCTGTGAAGAAAAAAAACGTGTTTTTTTATGAAGAATAGTAAATTGGGCAAAATTGTACTGGTTTATGTCTTGTGGGTAGCGCTATAACTGACACGAAATAGATTTGTATTTCATATTATTATTTATTTATTTATTTATTTATTTATTTATTTATTTATTTATTTATTTATGGTAAAGCTTTCAGCAGCTTAATTTTCTGCACAATGATGCTTACTTGAAGTATATTAGACGTCAGAAGACGTTACACTTTACATTGGTTGCCTTTCTAGCATAAATATATTATTCCAAGATGATAACATAGTGGTCTCAATAGTGATGTGGTGTTACCTACAAAAGCGGACCCATTCTATAAACGAGTGCGTCTATATTCTATATCACGCTGTGCAGACCGAATGTGCAAGGCAGAAAATTTAACAAGATAACTTACAGTCTCTGCGCAGAAAGTGCACGTGACGAACAAGTCGAAACACAGCATGGGGCTCCACGTTGCCCACAAGCTGCCGATGTGGATGAGGTGGCATACTAGCATAACGAGCACAGCGCAAGCACCAACGCACGTCACCTGCAATACAACAGTATACAGTGTTTTGCAATTTGCAGGCGCAAGTTAGAATCAGCTAGCGCAAGACAGTGGTAACTGGAGATCGCAGGGAGAGGCCTTCGGCCTGCAGTGGACATAAATATAGGCTGATGATGGTGATGATGATGATGATAGTGTTTTGCCATTGCGTTATACGTGATACGTAACCGTTATACGGGATACTTTACACCCACTGCGCATGAGCTCCTTATGCCACTGACTACAGCAGCCGGTTTACGCGACTGCGTTAAAGCACGATAACGCAAAGACCAGTCCAGACTCCCAACCTAGACCAGACCAGAGGAAGTTAAGTATTCGTGCCGAATTCGGTAGCGCTCTTCGTCGCTGCCCCCTACCACTGGCTAATACCTTTTGACAGTAATGCATTTTGCTTGTATTGAAGATAAAAAGGCTGCCAAATTTGAGCACATTGCATTTTCTCTCATCTTTTTTCTTTTTTTTTTGAGTACGACAAAATGATACGCGAACTTGTCGGCCAACCAAACACAGAATCGCATGTCGGCTGCCAAGGATATCCGACACATGTCGCTAGTGTAGGCGCGGAATACGTGTTTTTAGATTTGAAATACTGAATAATCTAATCAAGTTGCAAAAATCTTAACAGCGAATAAACATCACATGCTCAATTTGTGTCTAAGAGTAGTTACACACTCGAAGTGCTAAAACACCGTCTAAGGATCATTCTAGCGAAAGAAAATTTTCAAATCGGAATATTGCTGCAAGAAATTTGATGCCCTGTTACCATACCGCTACGAGGAGAGTACGACTGCCAGCACTAGGGTGCCTCGATGTTCTACTCGACAGCGGCACGACTGCCAGCACTAGGGTGCCTCGATGTTCTACTCGACAGCGGCGGGCGAGGAGGACATTGAGATACCCTAGATAACACTATCTCCATCTGCCTCGAGTAGCATTGTTGGTAGCATCTGCGAGCGACGTTGCTTTCCTGCCTTCTCCAATAACGGAGTCGAGGGACCGCGTCGGGCTCGAGTCCCGCCTCTCTTTTTTTTTTTTTTAATCAGCGAAGCTGTTCTAACTCGAGCCTTTGCCGTTTGTCCGTACGGCGGTGTCAGGTAAATCACGTGACCAAGAGAGGATGAGAGCAGCGCCGGAGGAAGGCAGGTAACGTGACCAACAGAGGAGGAGACGCGCGCTGGGAGAGGAGGCAACCGATGAGAGGGCGCGCGCTGGGGGGAAGAGGCGACCGATGAGAAGCCGAGCTGGGTGGGCGCGAGGAGGAGAGGCGATTGGTATAAAGAAGGTGTTTCTGTGCGGCGCGCCCTTTCGGATAATGAACGCGCATTGCAGCTGGGCTGCGACGCGACTATGGGAAGCCCAAGAGTAGTGTGCGTACTCCCGAGGCAGAAGTTGCCTGAGCATGTAGCACTCTTAGTTATGCTTATCCTATACAAGAAGTTTTTAGTATAGGCAGTGCCTAGCCGAAGCCTATGCACTGTTGTTCCAACCGATCGGTTAATTTTAAACGGAATATTGAATTCTATTCCAGCATCAATATTATATAATTGGGAGTTCTGTGCATCATTCATGAACCAAGTTTCTTTGGACAATTTATCGCATAGTTTACCGCATGTGGAGAGGCTGAAGAAGACATAGAACACCTTCTTCTACACTGTAAAAAACATGATGCTCCCCGTAAGAAGCTTTCAAAAAAACTGCATGGCTTGAATAGACGACCACTATCCATAGGAAAAATTTTGGGTCCATGGCCGACAGAAAAACTGCAAAACATCGCTTCGCGCGCCTTAGTACAATTTTTGGAGGACTCAAAAATATCACAAAATTACTAAGTCAGATATCAGTTATTGCTGGCATTGTTATAATTAACAGGTACTCTTGATTACATTTTTATTGTATCTTCGTGTTCATGTAGCATTTGTGTCTGCGTAAAAGAATGTTGTATTTAGAGCGCCGCACTTAAGAGGGACATAATTTGCAAGTGCCCAAAGTCTTCTGTGTGAACATCTTGGTTTTGTGAACATTTATGCTTTGTGAACTCATGTGTTGCGTGTGAGCACTTCGGTTTTATATTTATGTTATGTGAACTCTTCGGTTGCGCGAACATTTATTTATATTGCAGTTAAGACTTAGTACATGAATGTTGGTACATGTGGTTATTAGTCCAGTTTTGTAATTTTTGACAACTTTCTGAGGACAACTATCATGTACGAGAAGAGGAGTAGCCGGCGCTACATATAGGCACCAACCTCTCCTTAAATACATTTTTAAAAAACGGGGGGCTGCCTACCGTGAGCGTAAGTGAGAGTTTCTCGTGAACGGGCTCGTCGCTTGCTATCATTAGCGAGTTTTAGAATAGGGGCTCCAAACGTTTTGGGGCCCCAAAGAAATAGCGTCGACACCACTGCGCATGCGCGAGACGCTAACTGCGTTTGGGTTTTGCGTTGGGCACGCTATTTCGCCGATTTAGCGGGAGCCCCAAAAGCAGCCCCAAAAGTTTTGCGTCAACAAACATGGCGGCACCCATCGAAGCGGCGGCTCTCCGAGTACCAAACTCGGCTTGATTCGTGGTAACGCGTGAAGTTAATAAGCTAGGAGAAGTGACTGCGGTTATCGCTTTCTCTCAACTAACGTGTGTAATGAAGATTGATTCATTAGACGCCGCTGATTCTGAATTCGATTGTCGATTTCATGGCTCGTAGGCCTAACGTGGATTAGCTTGGCTGGTGAAGGCACGTCAAGTTGGTTACTCAAAATTAGGCGCAATAAATCGCTTGCTGCTAATAGAATAACACCTTAATTGCAATTAAACGCAAAACCACGAAAGTCAAAATTACTCTTCCTATCATAA
Source organism: Dermacentor silvarum (assembly GCF_013339745.2). Taxonomy (NCBI): domain Eukaryota; kingdom Metazoa; phylum Arthropoda; class Arachnida; order Ixodida; family Ixodidae; genus Dermacentor; species Dermacentor silvarum. The sequence continues at coordinate 59,372,643 of NC_051154.1, read as the reverse complement.
AATGGTATAGTTTATTTTAATATCTATAATAGCTTTTCTTTGACACCGTAGTGGCGCTGCAAGCGCAAGACGGTATTCGCAAACGCAAAGCCCTATTCTAAAACTCATCGCTCTTGCATGCCCCAACGCTAACACCCGCAAAGCTCTTTGGGGCCCCAAACTTTTGGGGCCCCTATTCTAAAACTCTCTATTACTGGCACGCAAAAACGTTGTGGCGCAACTTGCACGCGAAAAAAGCACACCAAAAAACAGAAAGAAATCTCAATTCAGCACCGCGAGCGGCCGCACGCGCGAGCGCGGCTGTATCTTGAGAGCCATATCTGCGGCGGCGGCAGAGTCTGCCTTCCATGTGTTTTCGCGGCTAAGATTGCGTTTATGCGAGCGACGGCGCGAAGCTCAATTCGCGCACTGCTGCAGCTGCGCTGACTCACACCATCGTGTGAGATTCGTTCATATTTGCTTTTGCGCGCGTGACACTATGCTTGTCATTTTAGTTAGTGTGCTTATGTTTATAAGTTTATAGGGCCGATAAAACTACCATCTTTACTTTGTATAGCTGTCCACTAAAATTCTACCGCAATCGATGCCGCTTTTCGGGCGAAACTGCGACTTTTTTTACGTACAGTGAAACTTCACTTGAACGAAATTCAAGGCACCCCAGGAAAACGTTCGTTAAAGCGAAAGTTCGCTGAACTGAAATAGCTATGGTGCAACTTGTTATCAGGAGCTAAAGAAAACATGAGTTCTTGAAATGAAATTTGAAACCTTTATTTGCAATGCTGCTTATTGGAATGTTAATTTCTGCTTATTTAGCATGTTTTAAAGAATTCAGTAATCTTTTGCTGCACTTGTGCACTTAGGAATGCACTG